>NW_028159264.1:0-163938 GCF_964263955.1 Coregonus lavaretus | reverse complement strand
GAGTGTTCTAAATGTTCTGAGTGTTCTAAATGTTCTAATTGTTCTGAGTGTTCTAAATGTTCTGAGTGTTCTGAGTGTTCTAAATGTTCTGAGTGTTCTAAATGTTCTGAGTGTTCTAAATATTCTAATTGTTCTGAGTGTTCTAAATGTTCTGAGTGTTCTAAATGTTCTGAGTGTTCTAAATGTTCTAATTGTTCTGAGTGTTCTAAATGTTCTGAGTGTTCTAAATGTTCTAATTGTTCTGAGTGTTCTAAATGTTCTGAGTGTTCTAAATATTCTAAATGTTCTGAGTGTTCTAAATGTTCTAATTGTTCTGAGTGTTCTAAATGTTCTGAGTGTTCTAAATGTTCTAATTGTTCTGAGTGTTCTAAATGTTCTAATTGTTCTGAGTGTTCTAAATGTTCTGAGTGTTCTAAATGTTCTGAGTGTTCTGAGTGTTCTAAATGTTCTGAGTGTTCTAAATGTTCTAATTGTTCTGAGTGTTCTAAATGTTCTGAGTGTTCTAAATGTTCTAATTGTTCTGAGTGTTCTAAATGTTCTGAGTGTGCTAAATGTTCTAATTGTTCTGAGTGTTCTAAATGTTCTGAGTGTTCTAAATGTTCTAATTGTTCTGAGTGTTCTAAATGTTCTGAGTGTTCTGAGTGTTCTAAATGTTCTGAGTGTTCTAAATTTTCTAATTGTTCTGAGTGTTCTAAATGTTCTGAGTGTTCTAAATGTTCTAATTGTTCTGAGTGTTCTAAATGTTCCGAGTGTTCTAAATGTTCTAAATGTTCTGAGTGTTCTAAATGTTCTGAGTGTTCTAAATGTTCTAATTGTTCTGAGTGTTCTAAATGTTCTGAGTGTTCTAAATGTTCTGAGTGTTCTAAATGTTCTAATTGTTTTGAGTGTTCTAAATGTTCTAATTGTTTTGAGTGTTATAAATGTTCTGAGTGTTCTAAATGTTCTAAATGTTTAGAGTTCTAAATGTTCTGAGTGTTCTAAATGTTCTGAGTGTTCTAAATGTTCTAATTGTTCTGAGTGTTCTAAATGTTCTGAGTGTTCTAAATGTTCTGAGTGTTCTAAATGTTCTAATTGTTCTGAGTGTTCTAAATGTTCCGAGTGTTCTAAATGTTCTAAATGTTCTGAGTGTTCTAAATGTTCTGAGTGTTCTAAATGTTCTAATTGTTCTGAGTGTTCTAAATGTTCTGAGTGTTCTAAATGTTCTGAGTGTTCTAAATGTTCTAATTGTTTTGAGTGTTCTAAATGTTCTAATTGTTTTGAGTGTTATAAATGTTCTGAGTGTTCTAAATGTTCTAAATGTTTAGAGTTCTAAATGTTCTGAGTGTTCTAAATGTTCTGAGTGTTCTAAATGTTCTAATTGTTCTGAGTGTTCTAAATGTTCTGAGTGTTCTAAATGTTCTGAGTGTTCTAAATGTTCTAATTGTTCTGAGTGTTCTAAATGTTCTGAGTGTTCTAAATGTTCTAATTGTTCTGAGTGTTCTAAATGTTCTGAGTGTTCTGAGTGTTCTAAATGTTCTGAGTGTTCTAAATGTTCTAAATGTTCTGAGTGTTCTAAATGTTCTGAGTGTTCTAAATGTTCTGAGAGTTCTAAATGTTCTAAATGTTCTGAGTGTTCTAAATGTTCTAAATGTTCTGAGTGTTCTGAGTGTTCTAATTGTTCTGAGTGTTCTAAATGTTCTAATTGTTCTGAGTGTTCTAAATGTTCTGAGTGTTCTGAGTGTTCTAAATGTTCTGAGTGTTCTAAATGTTCTAAATGTTCTGAGTGTTCTAAATGTTCTGAGTGCTCTAAATGTTCTAAATGTTCTAAATGTTCTAATTGTTCTGAGTGTTCTAAATGTTCTGAGTGTTCTGAGTGTTCTAAATGTTCTGAGTGTTCTAAATGTTCTAATTGTTCTGAGTGTTCTAAATGTTCTGAGTGTTCTAAATGTTCTAATTGTTCTGAGTGTTCTAAATGTTCTGAGTGTTCTAAATGTTCTAATTGTTCTGAGTGTTCTAAATGTTCTGAGTGTTCTAAATGTTCTAATTGTTCTGAGTGTTCTAAATGTTCTGAGTGTTCTAAATGTTCTGAGTGTTCTAAATGTTCTAATTGTTCTGAGTGTTCTAAATATTCTGAGTGTTCTGAGTGTTCTAAATGTTCTGAGTGTACTAAATGTTCTAAATGTTCTGAGTGTTCTAAATGTTCTGAGTGTTCTAAATGTTCTGAGTGTTCTAAATGTTCAAATTGTTCTGAGTGTTCTAGATGTTCTGAGTGTTCTAAATGTTCTAATTGTTCTGAGTGTTCTAAATGTTCTGAGTGTTCTGAGTGTTCGAAATGTTCTGAGTGTTCTAAATGTTCTGAGTGTTCTGAGTATTCTAAATGTTCTGAGTGTTCTAAATGTTCTAATTGTTCTGAGTGTTCTAAATGTTCTGAGTGTTCTAAATATTCTGAGTGTTCTAAATATTCTAATTGTTCTGAGTGTTCTAAATGTTCTGAGTGTTCTAAATGTTCTGAGTGTTCTAAATGTTCTAATTGTTCTGAGTGTTCTAAATGTTCTAATTGTTCTGAGTGTTCTAAATGTTCTGAGTGTTCTAAATGTTCTAATTGTTCTGAGTGTTCTAAATGTTCTAATTGTTCTGAGTGTTCTAAATGTTCTGAGTGTTCTAAATGTTCTGAGTGTTCTGAGTGTTCTAAATGTTCTGAGTGTTCTAAATGTTCTAATTGTTCTGAGTGTTCTAAATGTTCTGAGTGTTCTAAATGTTCTAATTGTTCTGAGTGTTCTAAATGTTCTGAGTGTGCTAAATGTTCTAATTGTTCTGAGTGTTCTAAATGTTCTGAGTGTTCTAAATGTTCTAATTGTTCTGAGTGTTCTAAATGTTCTGAGTGTTCTGAGTGTTCTAAATGTTCTGAGTGTTCTAAATTTTCTAATTGTTCTGAGTGTTCTAAATGTTCTGAGTGTTCTAAATGTTCTAATTGTTCTGAGTGTTCTAAATGTTCCGAGTGTTCTAAATGTTCTAAATGTTCTGAGTGTTCTAAATGTTCTGAGTGTTCTAAATGTTCTAATTGTTCTGAGTGTTCTAAATGTTCTGAGTGTTCTAAATGTTCTGAGTGTTCTAAATGTTCTAATTGTTTTGAGTGTTCTAAATGTTCTAATTGTTTTGAGTGTTATAAATGTTCTGAGTGTTCTAAATGTTCTAAATGTTTAGAGTTCTAAATGTTCTGAGTGTTCTAAATGTTCTGAGCGTTCTAAATGTTCTAATTGTTCTGAGTGTTCTAAATGTTCTGAGTGTTCTAAATGTTCTGAGTGTTCTAAATGTTCTAATTGTTCTGAGTGTTCTAAATGTTCTGAGTGTTCTAAATGTTCTAATTGTTCTGAGTGTTCTAAATGTTCTGAGTGTTCTGAGTGTTCTAAATGTTCTGAGTGTTCTAAATGTTCTAAATGTTGTGAGTGTTCTAAATGTTCTGAGTGTTCTAAATGTTCTGAGAGTTCTAAATGTTCTAAATGTTCTGAGTGTTCTAAATGTTCTAAATGTTCTGAGTGTTCTGAGTGTTCTAATTGTTCTGAGTGTTCTAAATGTTCTGAGTGCTCTAAATGTTCTAAATGTTCTAAATGTTCTAATTGTTCTGAGTGTTCTAAATGTTCTGAGTGTTCTGAGTGTTCTAAATGTTCTCAGTGTTCTAAATGTTCTAATTGTTCTGAGTGTTCTAAATGTTCTGAGTGTTCTAAATGTTCTAATTGTTCTGAGTGTTCTAAATGTTCTGAGTGTTCTAAATGTTCTAATTGTTCTGAGTGTTCTAAATGTTCTGAGTGTTCTAAATGTTCTGAGTGTTCTAAATGTTCTAATTGTTCTGAGTGTTCTAAATGTTCTGAGTGTTCTAAATGTTCTGAGTGTTCTAAATGTTCAAATTGTTCTGAGTGTTCTAGATGTTCTGAGTTTTCTGAGTGTTCTAAATGTTCTGAGTGTTCTAAATGTTCTAATTGTTCTGAGTGTTCTAAATGTTCTGAGTGTTCTAAATGTTCTGAGTGTTCTAAATGTTCTAATTGTTCTGAGTGTTCTAAATGTTCTGAGTGTTCTAAATGTTCTAATTGTTCTGAGTGTTCTAAATGTTCTGAGTGTTCTGAGTGTTCGAAATGTTCTGAGTGTTCTAAATGTTCTAATTGTTCTGAGTGTTCTAAATGTTCTGAGTGTTCTGAGTGTTCTAAATGTTCTGAGTGTTCTAAATGTTCTGAGTGTTCTAAATATTCTAATTGTTCTGAGTGTTCTAAATGTTCTGAGTGTTCTAAATGTTCTAATTGTTCTGAGTGTTCTAAATGTTCTGAGTGTTCTAAATGTTCTAATTGTTCTGAGTGTTCTAAATGTTCTAATTGTTCTGAGTGTTCTAAATGTTCTGAGTGTTCTAAATGTTCTGAGTGTTCTGAGTGTTCTAAATGTTCTGAGTGTTCTAAATGTTCTAATTGTTCTGAGTGTTCTAAATGTTCTGAGTGTTCTAAATGTTCAAATTGTTCTGAGTGTTCTAAATGTTCTGAGTGTGCTAAATGTTCTAATTGTTCTGAGTGTTCTAAATGTTCTGAGTGTTCTAAATGTTCTAATTGTTCTGAGTGTTCTAAATGTTCTGAGTGTTCTGAGTGTTCTAAATGTTCTGAGTGTTCTAAATTTTCTAATTGTTCTGAGTGTTCTAAATGTTCTGAGTGTTCTAAATGTTCTGAGTGTTCTAAATGTTCTAATTGTTCTGAGTGTTCTAAATGTTCCGAGTGTTCTAAATGTTCTAAATGTTCTGAGTGTTCTAAATGTTCTGAGTGTTCTAAATGTTCTAATTGTTCTGATTGTTCTAGATGTTCTGAGTGTTCTGAGTGTTCTAAATGTTCTGAGTGTTCTAAATGTTCTAATTGTTCTGCGTGTTCTAAATGTTCTAATTGTTCTAAATGTTCTAAATATTCTTAGTGTTCTAAATGTTCTGAGTGTTCTAAATGTTCTAATTGTTCTGAGTGTTCTAAATGTTCTGAGTGTTCTGAGTGTTCTAAATGTTCTGAGTGTTCAAAATGTTCTAATTGTTCTGAGTGTTCTAAATGTTCCTGAGTGTTCTAAATGTTCTGAGTGTTCTAAATGTTCTAATTGTTCTGCGTGTTCTAAATGTTCTGAGTGTTCTAAATGTTCTGAGTGTTCTGAGTGTTCTAAATATTCTGAGTGTTCTAAATGTTCTGAGTGTTCTAAATGTTCTAATTGTTCTGCGTGTTCTAAATGTTCTGAGTGTTCTAAATGTTCTAATTGTTCTGAGTGTTCTAAATGTTCTGAGTGTTCTAAATGTTCTAATTGTTCTGAGTGTTCTAAATGTTCTAATTGTTCTGAGTGTTCTAAATGTTCTGAGTGTTCTAAATGTTCTAATTGTTCTGAGTGTTCTAAATGTTCTGAGTGTTCTAAATGTTCTAATTGTTCTGAGTGTTCTAAATGTTCTGAGTGTTCTAAATGTTCTGAGTGTTCTAAATGTTCTAATTGTTCTGAGTGTTCTAAATGTTCCGAGTGTTCTAAATGTTCTAAATGTTCTGAGTGTTCTAAATGTTCTGAGTGTTCTAAATGTTCTAATTGTTCTGAGTGTTCTAGATGTTCTGAGTGTTCTGAGTGTTCTAAATGTTCTGAGTGTTCTAAATGTTCTAATTGTTCTGAGTGTTCTAAATGTTCTAATTGTTCTGAGTGTTCTAAATGTTCTGAGTGTTCTGAGTGTTCTAAATGTTCTGAGTGTTCAAAATGTTCTAATTGTTCTGAGTGTTCTAAATGTTCCTGAGTGTTCTAAATGTTCTGAGTGTTCTAAATGTTCTAATTGTTCTGCGTGTTCTAAATGTTCTGAGTGTTCTAAATGTTCTGAGTGTTCTGAGTGTTCTAAATGTTCTGAGTGTTCTAAATGTTCTGAGTGTTCTAAATGTTCTAATTGTTCTGCGTGTTCTAAATGTTCTGAGTGTTCTAAATGTTCTAATTGTTCTGAGTGTTCTAAATGTTCTGAGTGTTCTAAATGTTCTAATTGTTCTGAGTGTTCTAAATGTTCTAATTGTTCTGAGTGTTCTAAATGTTCTGAGTGTTCTAAATGTTCTAATTGTTCTGAGTGTTCTAAATGTTCTGAGTGTTCTAAATGTTCTAATTGTTCTGAGTGTTCTAAATGTTCTGAGTGTTCTAAATGTTCTAATTGTTCTGAGTGTTCTAAATGTTCTAATTGTTCTGAGTGTTCTAAATGTTCTGAGTGTTCTAAATGTTCTAATTGTTCTGAGTGTTCTAAATGTTCTGAGTGTTCTAAATGTTCTAATTGTTCTGAGTGTTCTAAATGTTCTGAGTGTTCTAAATGTTCTGAGTGTTCTAAATGTTCTAATTGTTCTGAGTGTTCTAAATGTTCCGAGTGTTCTAAATGTTCTGAGTGTTCTGAGTGTTCTAAATGTTCTGAGTGTTCTAAATGTTCTAATTGTTCTGAGTGTTCTAAATGTTCTGAGTGTTCTAAATGTTCAAATTGTTCTGAGTGTTCTAAATGTTCTGAGTGTGCTAAATGTTCTAATTGTTCTGAGTGTTCTAAATGTTCTGAGTGTTCTAAATGTTCTAATTGTTCTGAGTGTTCTAAATGTTCTGAGTGTTCTGAGTGTTCTAAATTTTCTAATTGTTCTGAGTGTTCTAAATGTTCTGAGTGTTCTAAATGTTCTAATTGTTCTAAATGTTCTAAATATTCTTAGTGTTCTAAATGTTCTGAGTGTTCTAAATGTTCTAATTGTTCTGAGTGTTCTAAATGTTCTGAGTGTTCTGAGTGTTCTAAATGTTCTGAGTGTTCAAAATGTTCTAATTGTTCTGAGTGTTCTAAATGTTCCTGAGTGTTCTAAATGTTCTGAGTGTTCTAAATGTTCTAATTGTTCTGCGTGTTCTAAATGTTCTGAGTGTTCTAAATGTTCTGAGTGTTCTGAGTGTTCTAAATGTTCTGAGTGTTCTAAATGTTCTAATTGTTCTGAGTGTTCTAAATGTTCTAATTGTTCTGAGTGTTCTAAATGTTCTGAGTGTTCTAAATGTTCTAATTGTTCTGAGTGTTCTAAATGTTCTGAGTGTTCTAAATGTTCTAATTGTTCTGAGTGTTCTAAATGTTCTGAGTGTTCTAAATGTTCTGAGTGTTCTAAATGTTCTAATTGTTCTGAGTGTTCTAAATGTTCTGAGTGTTCTAAATTTTCTGAGTGTTCTAAATGTTCTAATTGTTTTGAGTGTTCTAAATGTTCTAATTGTTTTGAGTGTTCTAAATGTTCTGAGTGTTCTAAATGTTCTGAGTGTTCTAAATGTTCTAATTGTTCTGAGTGTTCTAAATGTTCTAAATGTTTAGAGTTCTAAATGTTCTGAGTGTTCTAAATGTTCTGAGTGTTCTAAATGTTCTAATTGTTTTGAGTGTTCTAAATGTTCTGAGTGTTCTAAATGTTCTAATTGTTCTGAGTGTTCTAAATGTTCTGAGTGTTCTAAATATTCTAATTGTTCTGAGTGTTCTAAATGTTCTGAGTGTTCTAAATGTTCTAATTGTTCTGAGTGTTCTAAATGTTCTGAGTGTTCTAAATGTTCTAATTGTTCTGAGTGTTCTAAATGTTCTAATTGTTCTGAGTGTTCTAAATGTTCTGAGTGTTCTAAATGTTCAAATTGTTCTGAGTGTTCTAAATGTTCTGAGTGTGCTAAATGTTCTAATTGTTCTGAGTGTTCTAAATGTTCTGAGTGTTCTAAATGTTCTAATTGTTCTGAGTGTTCTAAATGTTCTGAGTGTTCTGAGTGTTCTAAATGTTCTGAGTGTTCTAAATTTTCTAATTGTTCTGAGTGTTCTAAATGTTCTGAGTGTTCTAAATGTTCTGAGTGTTCTAAATGTTCTAATTGTTCTGAGTGTTCTAAATGTTCCGAGTGTTCTAAATGTTCTGAGTGTTCTAAATGTTCTAATTGTTCTGAGTGTTCTAGATGTTCTGAGTGTTCTGAGTGTTCTAAATGTTCTGAGTGTTCTAAATGTTCTAATTGTTCTGAGTGTTCTAAATGTTCTGAGTGTTCTAAATTTTCTAATTGTTCTAAATGTTCTAAATATTCTTAGTGTTCTAAATGTTCTGAGTGTTCTAAATGTTCTAATTGTTCTGAGTGTTCTAAATGTTCTGAGTGTTCTGAGTGTTCTAAATGTTCTGAGTGTTTAAAATGTTCTAATTGTTCTGAGTGTTCTAAATGTTCCTGAGTGTTCTAAATGTTCTGAGTGTTCCAAATGTTCTAATTGTTCTGCGTGTTCTAAATGTTCTGAGTGTTCTAAATGTTCTGAGTGTTCTGAGTGTTCTAAATGTTCTGAGTGTTCTAAATGTTCTGAGTGTTCTAAATGTTCTAATTGTTCTAAATGTTCTAAATGTTCTGAGTGTTCTAAATGTTCTAATTGTTCTGAGTGTTCTAAAAGTTCTGAGTGTTCTAAATGTTCTAATTGTTCTGAGTGTTCTAAATGTTCTAATTGTTCTGAGTGTTCTAAATGTTCTGAGTGTTCTAAATGTTCTAATTGTTCTGAGTGTTCTAAATGTTCTGAGTGTTCTAAATGTTCTGAGTGTTCTAAATGTTCTAATTGTTCTGAGTGTTCTAAATGTTCTGAGTGTTCTAAATGTTCTAATTGTTCTGAGTGTTCTAAATGTTCTGATTGTTCTGAGTGTTCTAAATGTTCTGAGTGTTCTAAATGTTCTGAGTGTTCTGAGTGTTCTAAATGTTCTGAGTGTTCTAAATGTTCTAATTGTTCTGAGTGTTCTAAATGTTCTGAGTGTTCTAAATGTTCTGAGTGTTCTAAATGTTCTAATTGTTTTGAGTGTTCTAAATGTTCTAATTGTTTTGAGTGTTCTAAATGTTCTGAGTGTTCTAAATGTTCTGAGTGTTCTAAATGTTCTAATTGTTCTGAGTGTTCTAAATGTTCTAAATGTTTAGAGTTCTAAATGTTCTGAGTGTTCTAAATATTCTGAGTGTTCTAAATGTTCTAATTGTTTTGAGTGTTCTAAATGTTCTGAGTGTTCTAAATGTTCTAATTGTTTTGAGTGTTCTAAATGTTCTGAGTGTTCTAAATGTTCTGAGTGTTCTAAATGTTCTAATTGTTCTAAATGTTCTAAATGTTCTGAGTGTTCTAAATGTTCTGAGTGTTCTAAATGTTCTAATTGTTCTGAGTATTCTAAATGTTCTGAGTGTTCTGAGTGTTCTAAATGTTCTGAGTGTTCAAAATGTTCTAATTGTTCTGAGTGTTCTAAATGTTCCTGAGTGTTCTAAATGTTCTGAGTGTTCTAAATGTTCTAATTGTTCTGCGTGTTCTAAATGTTCTGAGTGTTCTAAATGTTCTGAGTGTTCTGAGTGTTCTAAATGTTCTGAGTGTTCTAAATGTTCTGAGTGTTCTAAATGTTCTGAGTGTTCTAAATGTTCTGAGTGTTCTGAGTGTTCTAAATGTTCTGAGTGTTCTAAATGTTCTAATTGTTCTGAGTGTTCTAAATGTTCTGAGTGTTCTAAATGTTCTAAATGTTTAGAGTTCTAAATGTTCTGAGTGTTCTAAATGTTCTGAGTGTTCTAAATGTTCTAATTGTTTTGAGTGTTCTAAATGTTCTGAGTGTTCTAAATGTTCTAATTGTTCTGAGTGTTCTAAATGTTCTGAGTGTTCTAAATGTTCTGAGTGTTCTAAATGTTCTAATTGTTCTGAGTGTTCTAAATGTTCTAATTGTTCTGAGTGTTCTAAATGTTCTAATTGTTCTGAGTGTTCTAAATGTTCTGAGTGTTCTGAGTGTTCTAAATGTTCTGAGTGTTCTAAATGTTCTAAATGTTCTGAGTGTTCTAAATGTTCTGAGTGTTCTAAATGTTCTAATTGTTCTGAGTGTTCTAAATGTTCTGAGTGTTCTAAATGTTCTGAGTGTTCTAAATGTTCTAATTGTTCTGAGTGTTCTAAATGTTCTGAGTGTTCTAAATGTTCTAATTGTTCTGAGTGTTCTAAATGTTCTGAGTGTTCTAAATGTTCTAATTGTTCTGAGTGTTCTAAATGTTCTGAGTGTTTTAAATGTTCTGAGTGTTCTAAATGTTCTAATTGTTTTGAGTGTTCTAAATGTTCTAATTGTTTTGAGTGTTCTAAATGTTCTGAGTGTTCTAAATGTTCTAAATGTTTAGAGTTCTAAATGTTCTGAGTGTTCTAAATGTTCTGAGTGTTCTAAATGTTCTAATTGTTTTGAGTGTTCTAAATGTTCTGAGTGTTCTAAATGTTCTAATTGTTCTGAGTGTTCTAAATGTTCTGAGTGTTCTAAATGTTCTGAGTGTTCTAAATGTTCTAATTGTTCTGAGTGTTCTAAATGTTCTGAGTGTTCTAAATGTTCTAATTGTTCTGAGTGTTCTAAATGTTCTGAGTGTTCTGAGTGTTCTAAATGTTCTGAGTGTTCTAAATGTTCTAAATGTTCTGAGTGTTCTAAATGTTCTGAGTGTTCTAAATGTTCTGAGTGTTCTAAATGTTCTAAATGTTCTGAGTGCTCTAAATGTTCTAAATGTTCTGAGTGTTCTGAGTGTTCTAATTGTTCTGAGTGTTCTAAATGTTCTAATTGTTCTGAGTGTTCTAAATGTTCTGAGTGTTCTGAGTGTTCTAAATGTTCTGAGTGTTCTAAATGTTCTAAATGTTCTGAGTGTTCTAAATGTTCTGAGTGTTCTAAATGTTCTAATTGTTCTGAGTGTTCTAAATGTTCTGAGTGTTCTGAGTGTTCTAAATGTTCTGAGTGTTCTAAATGTTCTGAGTGTTCTAAATATTCTAATTGTTCTGAGTGTTCTAAATGTTCTGAGTGTTCTAAATGTTCTGAGTGTTCTAAATGTTCTAATTGTTCTGAGTGTTCTAAATGTTCTGAGTGTTCTAAATGTTCTAATTGTTCTGTGTGTTCTAAATGTTCTAATTGTTCTGAGTGTTCTAAATGTTCTGAGTGTTCTAAATGTTCTGAGTGTTCTGAGTGTTCTGAGTGTTCTAAATGTTCTGAGTGTTCTAAATGTTCTAATTGTTTTGAGTGTTCTAAATGTTCTGAGTGTTCTAAATGTTCTAATTGTTTTGAGTGTTCTAAATGTTCTGAGTGTTCTAAATGTTCTGAGTGTTCTAAATGTTCTAATTGTTCTAAATGTCCTGAGTGTTCTGAGTGTTCTAAATGTTCTGAGTGTTCAAAATGTTCTAATTGTTCTGAGTGTTCTAAATGTTCCTGAGTGTTCTAAATGTTCTGAGTGTTCTAATTGTTCTGCGTGTTCTAAATGTTCTGAGTGTTCTAAATGTTCTGAGTGTTCTGAGTGTTCTAAATGTTCTGAGTGTTCTAAATGTTCTGAGTGTTCTAAATGTTCTGAGTGTTCTAAATGTTCTGAGTGTTCTGAGTGTTCTAAATGTTCTGAGTGTTCTAAATGTTCTAATTGTTCTGAGTGTTCTAAATGTTCTGAGTGTTCTAAATGTTCTAAATGTTTAGAGTTCTAAATGTTCTGAGTGTTCTAAATGTTCTGAGTGTTCTAAATGTTCTAATTGTTTTGAGTGTTCTAAATGTTCTGAGTGTTCTAAATGTTCTAATTGTTCTGAGTGTTCTAAATGTTCTGAGTGTTCTAAATGTTCTGAGTGTTCTAAATGTTCTAATTGTTCTGAGTGTTCTAAACGTTCTGAGTGTTCTAAATGTTCTAATTTTTCTGAGTGTTCTAAATGTTCTGAGTGTTCTGAGTGTTCTAAATGTTCTGAGTGTTCTAAATGTTCTAAATGTTCTGAGTGTTCTAAATGTTCTGAGTGTTCTAAATGTTCTAATTGTTCTGAGTGTTCTAAATGTTCTGAGTGTTCTAAATGTTCTGAGTGTTCTAAATGTTCTAATTGTTCTGAGTGTTCTAAATGTTCTGAGTGTTCTAAATGTTCTAATTGTTCTGAGTGTTCTAAATGTTCTGAGTGTTCTAAATGTTCTAATTGTTCTGAGTGTTCTAAATGTTCTGAGTGTTTTAAATGTTCTGAGTGTTCTAAATGTTCTAATTGTTTTGAGTGTTCTAAATGTTCTAATTGTTTTGAGTGTTCTAAATGTTCTAAATGTTTAGAGTTCTAAATGTTCTGAGTGTTCTAAATGTTCTGAGTGTTCTAAATGTTCTAATTGTTTTGAGTGTTCTAAATGTTCTGAGTGTTCTAAATGTTCTAATTGTTCTGAGTGTTCTAAATGTTCTGAGTGTTCTAAATGTTCTGAGTGTTCTAAATGTTCTAATTGTTCTGAGTGTTCTAAATGTTCTGAGTGTTCTAAATGTTCTAATTGTTCTGAGTGTTCTAAATGTTCTGAGTGTTCTGAGTGTTCTAAATGTTCTGAGTGTTCTAAATGTTCTAAATGTTCTGAGTGTTCTAAATGTTCTGAGTGTTCTAAATGTTCTGAGTGTTTTAAATGTTCTAAATGTTCTGAGTGCTCTAAATGTTCTAAATGTTCTGAGTGTTCTGAGTGTTCTAATTGTTCTGAGTGTTCTAAATGTTCTAATTGTTCTGAGTGTTCTAAATGTTCTGAGTGTTCTGAGTGTTCTAAATGTTCTGAGTGTTCTAAATGTTCTAAATGTTCTGAGTGTTCTAAATGTTCTGAGTGTTCTAAATGTTCTAATTGTTCTGAGTGTTCTAAATGTTCTGAGTGTTCTGAGTGTTCTAAATGTTCTGAGTGTTCTAAATGTTCTGAGTGTTCTAAATATTCTAATTGTTCTGAGTGTTCTAAATGTTCTGAGTGTTCTAAATGTTCTGAGTGTTCTAAATGTTCTAATTGTTCTGAGTGTTCTAAATGTTCTGAGTGTTCTAAATGTTCTAATTGTTCTGTGTGTTCTAAATGTTCTAATTGTTCTGAGTGTTCTAAATGTTCTGAGTGTTCTAAATGTTCTGAGTGTTCTGAGTGTTCTAAATGTTCTGAGTGTTCTAAATGTTCTAATTGTTCTGAGTGTTCTAAATGTTCTGAGTGTTCTAAATGTTCTAATTGTTCTGAGTGTTCTAAATGTTCTAATTGTTCTGAGTGTTCTAAATGTTCTGAGTGTTCTAAATGTTCTAATTGTTCTGAGTGTTCTAAATATTCTGAGTGTTCTAAATGTTCTAATTGTTCTGAGTGTTCTAAATGTTCTGAGTGTTCTAAATGTTCTGAGTGTTCTAAATGTTCTAATTGTTCTGAGTGTTCTAAATGTTCTGAGTGTTCTGAGTGTTCTAAATGTTCTGAGTGTTCTAAATGTTCTGAGTGTTCTGAGTGTTCTAAATGTTCTGAGTGTTCTAAATGTTCTAATTGTTCTGAGTGTTCTAAATGTTCTGAGTGTTCTAAATGTTCTGAGTGTTCTAAATGTTCTAATTGTTTTGAGTGTTCTAAATGTTCTAATTGTTTTGAGTGTTCTAAATGTTCTGAGTGTTCTAAATGTTCTGAGTGTTCTAAATGTTCTAATTGTTCTGAGTGTTCTAAATGTTCTAAATGTTTAGAGTTCTAAATGTTCTGAGTGTTCTAAATGTTCTGAGTGTTCTAAATGTTCTAATTGTTTTGAGTGTTCTAAATGTTCTGAGTGTTCTAAATGTTCTAATTGTTTTGAGTGTTCTAAATGTTCTGAGTGTTCTAAATGTTCTGAGTGTTCTAAATGTTCTAATTGTTCTAAATGTTCTAAATGTTCTGAGTGTTCTAAATGTTCTGAGTGTTCTAAATGTTCTAATTGTTCTGAGTATTCTAAATGTTCTGAGTGTTCTGAGTGTTCTAAATGTTCTGAGTGTTCAAAATGTTCTAATTGTTCTGAGTGTTCTAAATGTTCCTGAGTGTTCTAAATGTTCTGAGTGTTCTAAATGTTCTAATTGTTCTGCGTGTTCTAAATGTTCTGAGTGTTCTAAATGTTCTGAGTGTTCTGAGTGTTCTAAATGTTCTGAGTGTTCTAAATGTTCTGAGTGTTCTGAGTGTTCTAAATGTTCTGAGTGTTCTAAATGTTCTGAGTGTTCTGAGTGTTCTAAATGTTCTGAGTGTTCTAAATGTTCTAATTGTTCTGAGTGTTCTAAATGTTCTGAGTGTTCTAAATGTTCTGAGTGTTCTAAATGTTCTAATTGTTCTGAGTGTTCTAAATGTTCTGAGTGTTCTAAATGTTCTAATTGTTCTGAGTGTTCTAAATGTTCTAATTGTTCTGAGTGTTCTAAATGTTCTGAGTGTTCTAAATGTTCTAATTGTTCTGAGTGTTCTAAATGTTCTGAGTGTTCTAAATGTTCTAATTGTTCTGAGTGTTCTAAATGTTCTGAGTGTTCTAAATGTTCTGAGTGTTCTAAATGTTCTAATTGTTCTGAGTGTTCTAAATGTTCTGAGTGTTCTAAATGTTCTAATCTTTCTGAGTGTTCTAAATGTTCTGAGTGTTCTAAATGTTCTAATTGTTCTGAGTGTTCTAAATGTTCTGAGTGTTTTAAATGTTCTGAGTGTTCTAAATGTTCTAATTGTTTTGAGTGTTCTAAATGTTCTAATTGTTTTGAGTGTTATAAATGTTCTGAGTGTTCTAAATGTTCTAAATGTTTAGAGTTCTAAATGTTCTGAGTGTTCTAAATGTTCTGAGTGTTCTAAATGTTCTAATTGTTTTGAGTGTTCTAAATGTTCTGAGTGTTCTAAATGTTCTAATTGTTCTGAGTGTTCTAAATGTTCTGAGTGTTCTAAATGTTCTGAGTGTTCTAAATGTTCTAATTGTTCTGAGTGTTCTAAATGTTCTGAGTGTTCTAAATGTTCTAATTGTTCTGAGTGTTCTAAATGTTCTGAGTGTTCTGAGTGTTCTAAATGTTCTGAGTGTTCTAAATGTTCTAAATGTTCTGAGTGTTCTAAATGTTCTGAGTGTTCTAAATGTTCTGAGTGTTCTAAATGTTCTAAATGTTCTGAGTGTTCTAAATGTTCTAAATGTTCTGAGTGTTCTGAGTGTTCTAATTGTTCTGAGTGTTCTAAATGTTCTAATTGTTCTGAGTGTTCTAAATGTTCTGAGTGTTCTAAATGTTCTAATTGTTCTGAGTGTTCTAAATGTTCTGAGTGTTCTAAATGTTCTGAGTGTTCTAAATGTTCTAATTGTTTTGAGTGTTCTAAATGTTCTAATTGTTCTGAGTGTTCTAAATGTTCTGAGTGTTCTAAATGTTCTAATTGTTCTAAATGTTCTAAATATTCTTAGTGTTCTAAATGTTCTGAGTGTTCTAAATGTTCTAATTGTTCTGAGTGTTCTAAATGTTCTGAGTGTTCTGAGTGTTCTAAATGTTCTGAGTGTTCAAAATGTTCTAATTGTTCTGAGTGTTCTAAATGTTCCTGAGTGTTCTAAATGTTCTGAGTGTTCTAAATGTTCTAATTGTTCTGCGTGTTCTAAATGTTCTGAGTGTTCTAAATGTTCTGAGTGTTCTGAGTGTTCTAAATGTTCTGAGTGTTCTAAATGTTCTGAGTGTTCTAAATGTTCTAATTGTTCTGCGTGTTCTAAATGTTCTGAGTGTTCTAAATGTTCTAATTGTTCTGAGTGTTCTAAATGTTCTGAGTGTTCTAAATGTTCTAATTGTTCTGAGTGTTCTAAATGTTCTAATTGTTCTGAGTGTTCTAAATGTTCTGAGTGTTCTAAATGTTCTAATTGTTCTGAGTGTTCTAAATGTTCTGAGTGTTCTAAATGTTCTAATTGTTCTGAGTGTTCTAAATGTTCTGAGTGTTCTAAATGTTCTAATTGTTCTGAGTGTTCTAAATGTTCTGAGTGTTCTAAATGTTCTAATTGTTCTGAGTGTTCTAAATGTTCTGAGTGTTCTGAGTGTTCTAAATGTTCTGAGTGTTCTAAATGTTCTGAGTGTTCTGAGTGTTCTAAATGGTCTGAGTGTTCTAAATGTTCTAATTGTTCTGAGTGTTCTAAATGTTCTGAGTGTTCTAAATGTTCTGAGTGTTCTAAATGTTCTAATTGTTTTGAGTGTTCTAAATGTTCTAATTGTTTTGAGTGTTCTAAATGTTCTGAGTGTTCTAAATGTTCTGAGTGTTCTAAATGTTCTAATTGTTCTGAGTGTTCTAAATGTTCTAAATGTTTAGAGTTCTAAATGTTCTGAGTGTTCTAAATGTTCTGAGTGTTCTAAATGTTCTAATTGTTTTGAGTGTTTTAAATGTTCTGAGTGTTCTAAATGTTCTAATTGTTTTGAGTGTTCTAAATGTTCTGAGTGTTCTAAATGTTCTGAGTGTTCTAAATGTTCTAATTGTTCTAAATGTTCTAAATGTTCTGAGTGTTCTAAATGTTCTGAGTGTTCTAAATGTTCTAATTGTTCTGAGTGTTCTAAATGTTCTAATTGTTCTGAGTGTTCTAAATGTTCTGAGTGTTCTAAATGTTCTAATTGTTCTGAGTGTTCTAAATGTTCTGAGTGTTCTAAATGTTCTAATTGTTCTGCGTGTTCTAAATGTTCTGAGTGTTCTAAATGTTCTGAGTGTTCTGAGTGTTCTAAATGTTCTGAGTGTTCTAAATGTTCTGAGTGTTCTGAGTGTTCTAAATGTTCTGAGTGTTCTAAATGTTCTGAGTGTTCTGAGTGTTCTAAATGTTCTGAGTGTTCTAAATGTTCTAATTGTTCTGAGTGTTCTAAATGTTCTAATTGTTCTGAGTGTTCTAAATGTTCTGAGTGTTCTAAATGTTCTAATTGTTCTGAGTGTTCTAAATGTTCTGAGTGTTCTAAATGTTCTGAGTGTTCTAAATGTTCTAATTGTTCTGAGTGTTCTAAATGTTCTGAGTGTTCTAAATGTTCTGAGTGTTCTGAGTGTTCTAAATGTTCTGAGTGTTCTAAATGTTCTAATTGTTCTGAGTGTTCTAAATATTCTGAGTGTTTTAAATGTTCTGAGTGTTCTAAATGTTCTAATTGTTTTGAGTGTTCTAAATGTTCTAATTGTTTTGAGTGTTATAAATGTTCTGAGTGTTCTAAATGTTCTAAATGTTTAGAGTTCTAAATGTTCTGAGTGTTCTAAATGTTCTGAGTGTTCTAAATGTTCTAATTGTTTTGAGTGTTCTAAATGTTCTGAGTGTTCTAAATGTTCTAATTGTTCTGAGTGTTCTAAATGTTCTGAGTGTTCTAAATGTTCTGAGTGTTCTAAATGTTCTAATTGTTCTGAGTGTTCTAAATGTTCTGAGTGTTCTGAGTGTTCTAAATGTTCTGAGTGTTCTAAATGTTCTAAATGTTCTGAGTGTTCTAAATGTTCTGAGTGTTCTAAATGTTCTGAGTGTTCTAAATGTTCTAAATGTTCTGAGTGTTCTAAATGTTCTAATTGTTCTGAGTGTTCTAAATGTTCTGAGTGTTCTAAATGTTCTAATTGTTCTGAGTGTTCTAAATGTTCTGAGTGTTCTAAATGTTCTAAATGTTCTGAGTGTTCTAAATGTTCTAAATGTTCTGAGTGTTCTGAGTGTTCTAATTGTTCTGAGTGTTCTAAATGTTCTAATTGTTCTGAGTGTTCTAAATGTTCTGAGTGTTCTGAGTGTTCTAAATGTTCTGAGTGTTCTAAATGTTCTAAATGTTCTGAGTGTTCTAAATGTTCTGAGTGTTCTAAATGTTCTAATTGTTCTGAGTGTTCTAAATGTTCTGAGTGTTCTGAGTGTTCTGAGTGTTCTAAATGTTCTGAGTGTTCTAAATATTCTAATTGTTCTGAGTGTTCTAAATGTTCTGATAGTTCTAAATGTTCTGAGTGTTCTAAATGTTCTAATTGTTCTGAGTGTTCTAAATGTTCTGAGTGTTCTAAATGTTCTAATTGTTCTGTGTGTTCTAAATGTTCTAATTGTTCTGAGTGTTCTAAATGTTCTGAGTGTTCTAAATGTTCTGAGTGTTCTGAGTGTTCTAAATGTTCTGAGTGTTCTAAATGTTCTATTTGTTCTGAGTGTTCTAAATGTTCTGAGTGTTCTAAATGTTCTAATTGTTCTGAGTGTTCTAAATGTTCTGAGTGTGCTAAATGTTCTAATTGTTCTGAGTGTTCTAAATGTTCTGAGTGTTCTAAATGTTCTAATTGTTCTGAGTGTTCTAAATGTTCTGAGTGTTCTGAGTGTTCTAAATGTTCTGAGTGTTCTAAATTTTCTAATTGTTCTGATTGTTCTAAATGTTCTGAGTGTTCTAAATGTTCTGAGTGTTCTAAATGTTCTAATTGTTCTGAGTGTTCTGAATGTTCCGAGTGTTCTAAATGTTCTAAATGTTCTGAGTGTTCTAAATGTTCTGAGTGTTCTAAATGTTCTAATTGTTCTGAGTGTTCTAAATGTTCTGAGTGTTCTAAATGTTCTAATTGTTTTGAGTGTTCTAAATGTTCTAATTGTTCTGAGTGTTCTAAATGTTCTGAGTGTTCTAAATGTTCTAATTGTTCTAAATGTTCTAAATATTCTTAGTGTTCTAAATGTTCTGAGTGTTCTAAATGTTCTAATTGTTCTGAGTGTTCTAATTGTTCTGAGTGTTCTAAATGTTCTGAGTGTTCTGAGTGTTCTAAATGTTCTGAGTGTTCAAAATGTTCTAATTGTTCTGAGTGTTCTAAATGTTCCTGAGTGTTCTAAATGTTCTGAGTGTTCTAAATGTTCTAATTGTTCTGCGTGTTCTAAATGTTCTGAGTGTTCTAAATGTTCTGAGTGTTCTAAATGTTCTGAGTGTTCTAAATGTTCTAATTGTTCTGCGTGTTCTAAATGTTCTGAGTGTTCTAAATGTTCTAATTGTTCTGAGTGTTCTAAATGTTCTGAGTGTTCTAAATGTTCTAATTGTTCTGAGTGTTCTAAATGTTCTAATTGTTCTGAGTGTTCTAAATGTTCTGAGTGTTCTAAATGTTCTAATTGTTCTGAGTGTTCTAAATGTTCTGAGTGTTCTAAATGTTCTAATTGTTCTGAGTGTTCTAAATGTTCTGAGTGTTCTAAATGTTCTGAGTGTTCTAAATGTTCTAATTGTTCTGAGTGTTCTAAATGTTCTGAGTGTTCTAAATGTTCTAATTGTTCTGAGTGTTCTAAATGTTCTGAGTGTTCTGAGTGTTCTAAATGTTCTGAGTGTTCTAAATGTTCTGAGTGTTCTGAGTGTTCTAAATGGTCTGAGTGTTCTAAATGTTCTAATTGTTCTGAGTGTTCTAAATGTTCTGAGTGTTCTAAATGTTCTGAGTGTTCTAAATGTTCTAATTGTTTTGAGTGTTCTAAATGTTCTAATTGTTTTGAGTGTTCTAAATGTTCTGAGTGTTCTAAATGTTCTGAGTGTTCTAAATGTTCTAATTGTTCTGAGTGTTCTAAATGTTCTAAATGTTTAGAGTTCTAAATGTTCTGAGTGTTCTAAATGTTCTGAGTGTTCTAAATGTTCTAATTGTTTTGAGTGTTTTAAATGTTCTGAGTGTTCTAAATGTTCTAATTGTTTTGAGTGTTCTAAATGTTCTGAGTGTTCTAAATGTTCTGAGTGTTCTAAATGTTCTAATTGTTCTAAATGTTCTAAATGTTCTGAGTGTTCTAAATGTTCTGAGTGTTCTAAATGTTCAAATTGTTCTGAGTGTTCTAAATGTTCTAATTGTTCTGAGTGTTCTAAATGTTCTGAGTGTTCTAAATGTTCTAATTGTTCTGAGTGTTCTAAATGTTCTGAGTGTTCTAAATGTTCTAATTGTTCTGCGTGTTCTAAATGTTCTGAGTGTTCTAAATGTTCTGAGTGTTCTGAGTGTTCTAAATGTTCTGAGTGTTCTAAATGTTCTAATTGTTCTGAGTGTTCTAAATGTTCTAATTGTTCTGAGTGTTCTAAATGTTCTGAGTGTTCTAAATGTTCTAATTGTTCTGAGTGTTCTAAATGTTCTGAGTGTTCTAAATGTTCTAATTGTTCTGAGTGTTCTAAATGTTCTGAGTGTTCTAAATGTTCTGAGTGTTCTAAATGTTCTAATTGTTCTGAGTGTTCTAAATGTTCTGAGTGTTCTAAATGTTCTAATTGTTCTGAGTGTTCTAAATGTTCTGAGTGTTCTAAATGTTCTAATTGTTCTGAGTGTTCTAAATATTCTGAGTGTTTTAAATGTTCTGAGTGTTCTAAATGTTCTAATTGTTTTGAGTGTTCTAAATGTTCTAATTGTTTTGAGTGTTATAAATGTTCTGAGTGTTCTAAATGTTCTACATGTTTAGAGTTCTAAATGTTCTGAGTGTTCTAAATGTTCTGAGTGTTCTAAATGTTCTAATTGTTTTGAGTGTTCTAAATGTTCTGAGTGTTCTAAATGTTCTAATTGTTCTGAGTGTTCTAAATGTTCTGAGTGTTCTAAATGTTCTGAGTGTTCTAAATGTTCTAATTGTTCAGAGTGTTCTAAATGTTCTGAGTGTTCTGAGTGTTCTAAATGTTCTGAGTGTTCTAAATGTTCTAAATGTTCTGAGTGTTCTAAATGTTCTGAGTGTTCTAAATGTTCTGAGTGTTCTAAATGTTCTAAATGTTCTGAGTGTTCTAAATGTTCTAAATGTTCTGAGTGTTCTGAGTGTTCTAATTGTTCTGAGTGTTCTAAATGTTCTAAATGTTCTGAGTGTTCTAAATGTTCTAATTGTTCTGAGTGTTCTAAATGTTCTGAGTGTTCTAAATGTTCTAATTGTTCTGAGTGTTCTAAATGTTCTAATTGTTCTGAGTGTTCTAAATGTTCTGAGTGTTCTAAATGTTCTGAGTGTTCTAAATGTTCTAATTGTTTTGAGTGTTCTAAATGTTCTAATTGTTTTGAGTGTTCTAAATGTTCTGAGTGTTCTAAATGTTCTGAGTGTTCTAAATGTTCTAATTGTTCTGAGTGTTCTAAATGTTCTAAATGTTTAGAGTTCTAAATGTTCTGAGTGTTCTAAATGTTCTGAGTGTTCTAAATGTTCTAATTGTTTTGAGTGTTTTAAATGTTCTGAGTGTTCTAAATGTTCTAATTGTTTTGAGTGTTCTAAATGTTCTGAGTGTTCTAAATGTTCTGAGTGTTCTAAATGTTCTAATTGTTCTAAATGTTCTAAATGTTCTGAGTGTTCTAAATGTTCTGAGTGTTCTAAATGTTCTAATTGTTCTGAGTGTTCTAAATGTTCTGAGTGTTCTGAGTGTTCTAAATGTTCTGAGTGTTCAAAATGTTCTAATTGTTCTGAGTGTTCTAAATGTTCCTGAGTGTTCTAAATGTTCTGAGTGTTCTAAATGTTCTAATTGTTCTGCGTGTTCTAAATGTTCTGAGTGTTCTAAATGTTCTGAGTGTTCTGAGTGTTCTAAATGTTCTGAGTGTTCTAAATGTTCTGAGTGTTCTGAGTGTTCTAAATGTTCTGAGTGTTCTAAATGTTCTGAGTGTTCTGAGTGTTCTAAATGTTCTGAGTGTTCTAAATGTTCTAATTGTTCTGAGTGTTCTAAATGTTCTGAGTGTTCTAAATGTTCTGAGTGTTCTAAATGTTCTAATTGTTCTGAGTGTTCTAAATGTTCTGAGTGTTCTAAATGTTCTAATTGTTCTGAGTGTTCTAAATGTTCTAATTGTTCTGAGTGTTCTAAATGTTCTGAGTGTTCTAAATGTTCTAATTGTTCTGAGTGTTCTAAATGTTCTGAGTGTTCTAAATGTTCTAATTGTTCTGAGTGTTCTAAATGTTCTGAGTGTTCTAAATGTTCTGAGTGTTCTAAATGTTCTAATTGTTCTGAGTGTTCTAAATGTTCTGAGTGTTCTAAATGTTCTAATTGTTCTGAGTGTTCTAAATGTTCTGAGTGTTCTAAATGTTCTAATTGTTCTGAGTGTTCTAAATATTCTGAGTGTTTTAAATATTCTGAGTGTTCTAAATGTTCTAATTGTTTTGAGTGTTCTAAATGTTCTAATTGTTTTGAGTGTTATAAATGTTCTGAGTGTTCTAAATGTTCTAAATGTTTAGAGTTCTAAATGTTCTAAGTGTTCTAAATGTTCTGAGTGTTCTAAATGTTCTAATTGTTTTGAGTGTTCTAAATGTTCTGAGTGTTCTAAATGTTCTAATTGTTCTGAGTGTTCTAAATGTTCTGAGTGTTCTAAATGTTCTGAGTGTTCTAAATGTTCTAATTGTTCTGAGTGTTCTAAATGTTTGAGTGTTCTAAATGTTCTAATTGTTCTGAGTGTTCTAAATGTTCTGAGTGTTCTGAGTGTTCTAAATGTTCTGAGTGTTCTAAATGTTCTAAATGTTCTGAGTGTTCTAAATGTTCTGAGTGTTCTAAATGTTCTTAGTGTTCTAAATGTTCTAAATGTTCTGAGTGTTCTAAATGTTCTAAATGTTCTGAGTGTTCTGAGTGTTCTAATTGTTCTGAGTGTTCTAAATGTTCTAAATGTTCTGAGTGTTCTAAATGTTCTAATTGTTCTGAGTGTTCTAAATGTTCTGAGTGTTCTAAATGTTCTAATTGTTCTGAGTGTTCTAAATGTTCTGAGTGTTCTGAGTGTTCTAAATGTTCTGAGTGTTCTAAATGTTCTAAATGTTCTGAGTGTTCTAAATGTTCTGAGTGTTCTAAATGTTCTGAGTGTTCTAAATGTTCTAAATGTTCTGAGTGTTCTAAATGCTCTAAATGTTCTGAGTGTTCTGAGTGTTCTAATTGTTCTAATTGTTCTGAGTGTTCTAAATATTCTGAGTGTTCTAAATGTTCTAAATGTTCTGAGTGTTCTAAATGTTCTGAGTGTTCTAAATGTTCTAATTGTTCTGAGTGTTCTAAATGTTCTGAGTGTTCTAAATGTTCTAATTGTTCTGAGTGTTCTAAATGTTCTGAGTGTTCTAAATGTTCTGAGTGTTCTAAATGTTCTAATTGTTCTGATTGTTCTAAATATTCTGAGTGTTCTGAGTGTTCTAAATGTTCTGAGTGTACTAAATGTTCTAAATGTTCTGAGTGTTCTAAATGTTCTGAGTGTTCTAAATGTTCTGAGTGTTCTAAATGTTCTAATTGTTCTAAATGTTCAAATTGTTCTGAGTGTTCTAGATGTTCTGAGTTTTCTGAGTGTTCGAAATGTTCTGAATGTTCTGAGTGTTCTAAATGTTCTGAGTGTTCTAAATGTTCTAAATGTTCTGAGTGTTCTAAATGTTCTGAGTGTTCTAAATGTTCTGAGTGTTCTAAATGTTCTAAATGTTCTGAGTGTTCTAAATGTTCTAAATGTTCTGAGTGTTCTGAGTGTTCTAATTGTTCTGAGTGTTCTAAATGTTCTAAATGTTCTGAGTGTTCTAAATGTTCTAATTGTTCTGAGTGTTCTAAATGTTCTAAATGTTCTGAGTGTTCTGAGTGTTCTAATTGTTCTGAGTGTTCTAAATGTTCTAAATGTTCTGAGTGTTCTAAATGTTCTAATTGTTCTGCGTGTTCTAAATGTTCTGAGTGTTCTAAATGTTCTGAGTGTTCTGAGTGTTCTAAATGTTCTGATTGTTCCAAATGTTCTGAGTGTTCTAAATGTTCTGAGTGTTCTAAATGTTCTGAGTGTTCTGAGTGTTCTAAATGTTCTGAGTGTTCTAAATGTTCTAATTGTTCTGAGTGTTCTAAATGTTCTGAGTGTTCTAAATGTTCTAATTGTTTTGAGTGTTCTAAATGTTCTGAGTGTTCTAAATGTTCTGAGTGTTCTAAATGTTCTAATTGTTCTGAGTGTTCTAAATGTTCTGAGTGTTCTAAATGTTCTAAATGTTCTGAGTGTTCTAAATGTTCTGAGTGTTCTAAATGTTCTAATTTTTTTGAGTGTTGTAAATGTTCTGAGTGTTCTAAATGTTCTAATTGTTCTGAGTGTTCTAAATGTTCTGAGTGTTCTAAATGTTCTGAGTGTTCTAAATGTTCTAATTGTTCTGAGTGTTCTAAATGTTCTGAGTGTTCTAAATGTTCTAATTGTTCTGAGTGTTCTAAATGTTCTGAGTGTTCTGAGTGTTCTGAGTGTTCTAAATGTTCTGAGTGTTCTAAATGTTCTAAATGTTCTGAGTGTTCTAAATGTTATGAGTGTTCTAAATGTTCTGAGTGTTCTAAATGTTCTAAATGTTCTGAGTGTTCTAAATGTTCTAAATGTTCTGAGTGTTCTGAGTGTTCTAATTGTTCTGAGTGTTCTAAATGTTCTGATTGTTCTGAGTGTTCTAAATGTTCTGAGTGTTCTGAGTGTTCTAAATGTTCTGAGTGTTCTAAATGTTCTAAATGTTCTGAGTGTTCTAAATGTTCTGAGTGCTCTAAATGTTCTGCGTGTTCTAAATGTTCTAAATGTTCTGAGTGTTCTAAATGTTCTGAGTGTTCTAAATGTTCTAATTGTTCTGAGTGTTCTAAATGTTCTTAGTGTTCTAAATGTTCTAATTGTTCTGAGTGTTCTAAATGTTCTGAGTGTTCTGAGTGTTCTAAATGTTCTGAGTGTTCTAAATGTTCTGAGTGTTCTAAATGTTCTGAGTGTTCTAAATGTTCTAAATGTTCTGAGTGTTCTAAATGTTCTGAGTGTTCTAAATGTTCTAATTGTTTTGAGTGTTCTAAATGTTCTGAGTGTTCTAAATGTTCTAATTGTTCTGAGTGTTCTAAATGTTCTGAGTGTTCTAAATGTTCTGAGTGTTCTAAATGTTCTAATTGTTCTGAGTGTTCTAAATGTTCTGAGTGTTCTAAATGTTCTAATTGTTCTGAGTGTTCTAAATGTTCTGAGTGTTCTGAGTGTTCTAAATGTTCTGAGTGTTCTAAATGTTCTAAATGTTCTGAGTGTTCTAAATGTTCTGAGTGTTCTAAATGTTCTGAGTGTTCTAAATGTTCTAAATGTTCTGAGTGTTCTAAATGTTCTGAGTGTTCTAAATGTTCTAATTGTTCTGAGTGTTCTAAATGTTCTGAGTGTTCTAAATGTTCTAATTGTTCTGAGTGTTCTAAATGTTCTAATTGTTCTGAGTGTTCTAAATGTTCTGAGTGTTCTAAATGTTCTAATTGTTCTGAGTGTTCTAAATGTTCTGAGTGTTCTAAATGTTCTAATTGTTCTGAGTGTTCTAAATGTTCTGAGTGTTCTAAATGTTCTGAGTGTTCTAAATGTTCTAATTGTTCTGAGTGTTCTAAATGTTCTGAGTGTTCTAAATGTTCTAATTGTTCTGAGTGTTCTAAATGTTCTGAGTGTTCTAAATGTTCTAATTGTTCTGAGTGTTCTAAATGTTCTGAGTGTTCTGAGTGTTCTAAATGTTCTGAGTGTTCTAAATGTTCTAAATGTTCTGAGTGTTCTAAATGTTCTGAGTGTTCTAAATGTTCTGAGTGTTCTAAATGTTCTAAATGTTCTGAGTGTTCTAAATGTTCTAAATGTTCTGAGTGTTCTGAGTGTTCTAATTGTTCTGAGTGTTCTAAATGTTCTGATTGTTCTGAGTGTTCTAAATGTTCTGAGTGTTCTGAGTGTTCTAAATGTTCTGAGTGTTCTAAATGTTCTAAATGTTCTGAGTGTTCTAAATGTTCTGAGTGCTCTAAATGTTCTGCGTGTTCTAAATGTTCTAAATGTTCTGAGTGTTCTAAATGTTCTGAGTGTTCTAAATGTTCTAATTGTTCTGAGTGTTCTAAATGTTCTTAGTGTTCTAAATGTTCTAATTGTTCTGAGTGTTCTAAATGTTCTGAGTGTTCTGAGTGTTCTAAATGTTCTGAGTGTTCTAAATGTTCTGAGTGTTCTAAATGTTCTAAATGTTCTGAGTCTTCTAAATGTTCTGAGTGTGCTAAATGTTCTAAATGTTCTGAGTGTTCTAAATGTTCTAATTGTTCTGAGTGTTCTAAATGTTCTGAGTGTTCTGAGTGTTCTAAATGT
This sequence comes from Coregonus lavaretus, assembly GCF_964263955.1. Classification (NCBI taxonomy): domain Eukaryota; kingdom Metazoa; phylum Chordata; class Actinopteri; order Salmoniformes; family Salmonidae; genus Coregonus; species Coregonus lavaretus. The sequence continues at coordinate 138,334 of NW_028159264.1, read as the reverse complement.
TCTGAGTGTTCTAAATTTTCTAATTGTTCTGAGTGTTCTAAATGTTCTGAGTGTTCTAAATGTTCTGAGTGTTCTAAATGTTCTAATTGTTCTGAGTGTTCTAAATGTTCCGAGTGTTCTAAATGTTCTAAATGTTCTGAGTGTTCTAAATGTTCTGAGTGTTCTAAATGTTCTGAGTGTTCTAAATGTTCTAATTGTTCTGAGTGTTCTAAATGTTCTGAGTGTTCTAAATGTTCTGAGTGTTCTAAATGTTCTAATTGTTTTGAGTGTTCTAAATGTTCTAATTGTTTTGAGTGTTATAAATGTTCTGAGTGTTCTAAATGTTCTAAATGTTTAGAGTTCTAAATGTTCTGAGTGTTCTAAATGTTCTAATTGTTTTGAGTGTTCTAAATGTTCTGAGTGTTCTAAATGTTCTAATTGTTCTGAGTGTTCTAAATGTTCTGAGTGTTCTAAATGTTCTGAGTGTTCTAAATGTTCTAATTGTTCTGAGTGTTCTAAATGTTCTGAGTGTTCTAAATGTTCTAATTGTTCTGAGTGTTCTAAATATTCTGAGTGTTCTGAGTGTTCTAAATGTTCTGAGTGTTCTAAATGTTCTAAATGTTCTGAGTGTTCTAAATGTTCTGAGTGTTCTAAATGTTCTGAGTGTTCTAAATGTTCTAAATGTTCTGAGTGTTCTAAATGTTCTAAATGTTCTGAGTGTTCTGAGTGTTCTAATTGTTCTGAGTGTTCTAAATGTTCTAATTGTTCTGAGTGTTCTAAATGTTCTGAGTGTTCTGAGTGTTCTAAATGTTCTGAGTGTTCTAAATGTTCTAAATGTTCTGAGTGTTCTAAATGTTCTGAGTGCTCTAAATGTTCTGCGTGTTCTAAATGTTCTAAATGTTCTGAGTGTTCTAAATGTTCTGAGTGTTCTAAATGTTCTAATTGTTCTGAGTGTTCTAAATGTTCTTAGTGTTCTAAATGTTCTAATTGTTCTGAGTGTTCTAAATGTTCTGAGTGTTCTGAGTGTTCTAAATGTTCTGAGTGTTCTAAATGTTCTGAGTGTTCTAAATGTTCTAAATGTTCTGAGTGTTCTAAATGTTCTGAGTGTTCTAAATGTTCTGAGTGTTCTAAATGTTCTAAATGTTCTGAGTGTTCTAAATGTTCTAAATGTTCTGAGTGTTCTGAGTGTTCTAATTGTTCTGAGTGTTCTAAATGTTCTAATTGTTCTGAGTGTTCTAAATGTTCTGAGTGTTCTGAGTGTTCTAAATGTTCTGAGTGTTCTAAATGTTCTAAATGTTCTGAGTGTTCTAAATGTTCTGAGTGCTCTAAATGTTCTGCGTGTTCTAAATGTTCTAATTGTTCTGAGTGTTCTAAATGTTCTGAGTGTTCTGAGTGTTCTAAATGTTCTGAGTGTTCTAAATGTTCTAAATGTTCTGAGTGTTCTAAATGTTCTGAGTGTTCTGAATGTTCTAATTGTTCTGAGTGTTCTAAATGTTCTGAGTGTTCTAAATGTTCTAATTGTTCTGAGTGTTCTAAATGTTCTGAGTGTTCTAAATGTTCTGAGTGTTCTAAATGTTCTAATTGTTCTGATTGTTCTAAATATTCTGAGTGTTCTGAGTGTTCTAAATGTTCTGAGTGTACTAAATGTTCTAAATGTTCTGAGTGTTCTAAATGTTCTGAGTGTTCTAAATGTTCTGAGTGTTCTAAATGTTCAAATTGTTCTGAGTGTTCTAGATGTTCTAATTGTTCTGAGTGTTCTAAATGTTCTTAGTGTTCTAAATGTTCTAATTGTTCTGAGTGTTCTAAATGTTCTGAGTGTTCTGAGTGTTCTAAATGTTCTGAGTGTTCTAAATGTTCTGAGTGTTCTAAATGTTCTGAGTGTTCTAAATGTTCTGAGTGTTCTAAATGTTCTAAATGTTCTGAGTGTTCTAAATGTTCTGAGTGTTCTAAATGTTCTAATTGTTTTGAGTGTTCTAAATGTTCTGAGTGTTCTAAATGTTCTAATTGTTCTGAGTGTTCTAAATGTTCTGAGTGTTCTAAATGTTCTGAGTGTTCTAAATGTTCTAATTGTTCTGAGTGTTCTAAATGTTCTGAGTGTTCTAAATGTTCTAATTGTTCTGAGTGTTCTAAATGTTCTGAGTGTTCTGAGTGTTCTAAATGTTCTGAGTGTTCTAAATGTTCTAAATGTTCTGAGTGTTCTAAATGTTCTGAGTGTTCTAAATGTTCTGAGTGTTCTAAATGTTCTAAATGTTCTGAGTGTTCTAAATGTTCTAAATGTTCTGAGTGTTCTGAGTGTTCTAATTGTTCTGAGTGTTCTAAATGTTCTGATTGTTCTGAGTGTTCTAAATGTTCTGAGTGTTCTGAGTGTTCTAAATGTTCTGAGTGTTCTAAATGTTCTAAATGTTCTGAGTGTTCTAAATGTTCTGAGTGCTCTAAATGTTCTGCGTGTTCTAAATGTTCTAAATGTTCTGAGTGTTCTAAATGTTCTGAGTGTTCTAAATGTTCTAATTGTTCTGAGTGTTCTAAATGTTCTTAGTGTTCTAAATGTTCTAATTGTTCTGAGTGTTCTAAATGTTCTGAGTGTTCTGAGTGTTCTAAATGTTCTGAGTGTTCTAAATGTTCTGAGTGTTCTAAATGTTCTAAATGTTCTGAGTCTTCTAAATGTTCTGAGTGTGCTAAATGTTCTAAATGTTCTGAGTGTTCTAAATGTTCTAATTGTTCTGAGTGTTCTAAATGTTCTGAGTGTTCTGAGTGTTCTAAATGTTCTGAGTGTTCTAAATTTTCTAATTGTTCTGAGTGTTCTAAATGTTCTGAGTGTTCTAAATGTTCTGAGTGTTCTAAATGTTCTAATTGTTCTGAGTGTTCTAAATGTTCCGAGTGTTCTAAATGTTCTAAATGTTCTGAGTGTTCTAAATGTTCTGAGTGTTCTAAATGTTCTGAGTGTTCTAAATGTTCTAATTGTTCTGAGTGTTCTAAATGTTCTGAGTGTTCTAAATGTTCTGAGTGTTCTAAATGTTCTAGTTGTTTTGAGTGTTCTAAATGTTCTAATTGTTTTGAGTGTTATAAATGTTCTGAGTGTTCTAAATGTTCTAAATGTTTAGAGTTCTAAATGTTCTGAGTGTTCTAAATGTTCTAATTGTTTTGAGTGTTCTAAATGTTCTGAGTGTTCTAAATGTTCTAATTGTTCTGAGTGTTCTAAATGTTCTGAGTGTTCTAAATGTTCTGAGTGTTCTAAATGTTCTAATTGTTCTGAGTGTTCTAAATGTTCTGAGTGTTCTAAATGTTCTAATTGTTCTGAGTGTTCTAAATATTCTGAGTGTTCTGAGTGTTCTAAATGTTCTGAGTGTTCTAAATGTTCTAAATGTTCTGAGTGTTCTAAATGTTCTGAGTGTTCTAAATGTTCTGAGTGTTCTAAATGTTCTAAATGTTCTGAGTGTTCTAAATGTTCTAAATGTTCTGAGTGTTCTGAGTGTTCTAATTGTTCTGAGTGTTCTAAATGTTCTAATTGTTCTGAGTGTTCTAAATGTTCTGAGTGTTCTGAGTGTTCTAAATGTTCTGAGTGTTCTAAATGTTCTAAATGTTCTGAGTGTTCTAAATGTTCTGAGTGCTCTAAATGTTCTGCGTGTTCTAAATGTTCTAAATGTTCTGAGTGTTCTAAATGTTCTGAGTGTTCTAAATGTTCTAATTGTTCTGAGTGTTCTAAATGTTCTTAGTGTTCTAAATGTTCTAATTGTTCTGAGTGTTCTAAATGTTCTGAGTGTTCTGAGTGTTCTAAATGTTCTGAGTGTTCTAAATGTTCTGAGTGTTCTAAATGTTCTAAATGTTCTGAGTGTTCTAAATGTTCTGAGTGTTCTAAATGTTCTGAGTGTTCTAAATGTTCTAAATGTTCTGAGTGTTCTAAATGTTCTAAATGTTCTGAGTGTTCTGAGTGTTCTAATTGTTCTGAGTGTTCTAAATGTTCTAATTGTTCTGAGTGTTCTAAATGTTCTGAGTGTTCTGAGTGTTCTAAATGTTCTGAGTGTTCTAAATGTTCTAAATGTTCTGAGTGTTCTAAATGTTCTGAGTGCTCTAAATGTTCTGCGTGTTCTAAATGTTCTAATTGTTCTGAGTGTTCTAAATGTTCTGAGTGTTCTGAGTGTTCTAAATGTTCTGAGTGTTCTAAATGTTCTAAATGTTCTGAGTGTTCTAAATGTTCTGAGTGTTCTGAATGTTCTAATTGTTCTGAGTGTTCTAAATGTTCTGAGTGTTCTAAATGTTCTAATTGTTCTGAGTGTTCTAAATGTTCTGAGTGTTCTAAATGTTCTGAGTGTTCTAAATGTTCTAATTGTTCTGATTGTTCTAAATATTCTGAGTGTTCTGAGTGTTCTAAATGTTCTGAGTGTACTAAATGTTCTAAATGTTCTGAGTGTTCTAAATGTTCTGAGTGTTCTAAATGTTCTGAGTGTTCTAAATGTTCAAATTGTTCTGAGTGTTCTAGATGTTCTGAGTTTTCTGAGTGTTCTAAATGTTCTGAGTGTTCTAAATGTTCTGAGTGTTCTAAATGTTCTGAGTGTTCTAAATGTTCTAAATGTTCTGAGTGTTCTAAATGTTCTAAATGTTCTGAGTGTTCTGAGTGTTCTAATTGTTCTGAGTGTTCTAAATGTTCTAATTGTTCTGAGTGTTCTAAATGTTCTGAGTGTTCTGAGTGTTCTAAATGTTCTGAGTGTTCTAAATGTTCTAAATGTTCTGAGTGTTCTAAATGTTCTGAGTGCTCTAAATGTTCTGCGTGTTCTAAATGTTCTAATTGTTCTGAGTGTTCTAAATGTTCTGAGTGTTCTGAGTGTTCTAAATGTTCTGAGTGTTCTAAATGTTCTAAATGTTCTGAGTGTTCTAAATGTTCTAATTGTTCTGAGTGTTCTAAATGTTCTGAGTGTTCTAAATGTTCTAATTGTTCTGAGTGTTCTAAATGTTCTGAGTGTTCTAAATGTTCTGAGTGTTCTAAATGTTCTAATTGTTCTGATTGTTCTAAATATTCTGAGTGTTCTGAGTGTTCTAAATAATCTGAGTGTACTAAATGTTCTAAATGTTCTGAGTGTTCTAAATGTTCTGAGTGTTCTAATTGTTCTGAGTGTTCTAAATGTTCAAATTGTTCTGAGTGTTCTAGATGTTCTGAGTTTTCTGAGTGTTCTAAATGTTCTGAGTGTTCTAAATGTTCTAATTGTTCTGAGTGTTCTAAATGTTCTGAGTGTTCTAAATGTTCTGAGTGTTCTAAATGTTCTAATTGTTCTGAGTGTTCTAAATGTTCTGAGTGTTCTGAGTGTTCTAAATGTTCTAATTGTTCTGAGTGTTCTAAATGTTCTGAGTGTTCTGAGTGTTCGAAATGTTCTGAGTGTTCTAAATGTTCTGAGTGTTCTGAGTGTTCTAAATGTTCTGAGTGTTCTAAATGTTCTAATTGTTCTGAGTGTTCTAAATGTTCTGAGTGCTCTAAATGTTCTGCGTGTTCTAAATGTTCTAATTGTTCTGAGTGTTCTAAATGTTCTGAGTGTTCTGAGTGTTCTAAATGTTCTGAGTGTTCTAAATGTTCTAAATGTTCTGAGTGTTCTAAATGTTCTGAGTGTTCTGAATGTTCTAATTGTTCTGAGTGTTCTAAATGTTCTGAGTGTTCTAAATGTTCTAATTGTTCTGAGTGTTCTAAATGTTCTGAGTGTTCTAAATGTTCTGAGTGTTCTAAATGTTCTAATTGTTCTGATTGTTCTAAATATTCTGAGTGTTCTGAGTGTTCTAAATGTTCTGAGTGTACTAAATGTTCTAAATGTTCTGAGTGTTCTAAATGTTCTGAGTGTTCTAAATGTTCTGAGTGTTCTAAATGTTCAAATTGTTCTGAGTGTTCTAGATGTTCTGAGTTTTCTGAGTGTTCTAAATGTTCTGAGTGTTCTAAATGTTCTGAGTGTTCTAAATGTTCTGAGTGTTCTAAATGTTCTAAATGTTCTGAGTGTTCTAAATGTTCTAAATGTTCTGAGTGTTCTGAGTGTTCTAATTGTTCTGAGTGTTCTAAATGTTCTAATTGTTCTGAGTGTTCTAAATGTTCTGAGTGTTCTGAGTGTTCTAAATGTTCTGAGTGTTCTAAATGTTCTAAATGTTCTGAGTGTTCTAAATGTTCTGAGTGCTCTAAATGTTCTGCGTGTTCTAAATGTTCTAATTGTTCTGAGTGTTCTAAATGTTCTGAGTGTTCTGAGTGTTCTAAATGTTCTGAGTGTTCTAAATGTTCTAAATGTTCTGAGTGTTCTAAATGTTCTGAGTGTTCTGAATGTTCTAATTGTTCTGAGTGTTCTAAATGTTCTGAGTGTTCTAAATGTTCTAATTGTTCTGAGTGTTCTAAATGTTCTGAGTGTTCTAAATGTTCTGAGTGTTCTAAATGTTCTAATTGTTCTGATTGTTCTAAATATTCTGAGTGTTCTGAGTGTTCTAAATGTTCTGAGTGTACTAAATGTTCTAAATGTTCTGAGTGTTCTAAATGTTCTGAGTGTTCTAAATGTTCTGAGTGTTCTAAATGTTCAAATTGTTCTGAGTGTTCTAGATGTTCTGAGTTTTCTGAGTGTTCTAAATGTTCTGAGTGTTCTAAATGTTCTGAGTGTTCTAAATGTTCTGAGTGTTCTAAATGTTCTAAATGTTCTGAGTGTTCTAAATGTTCTAAATGTTCTGAGTGTTCTGAGTGTTCTAATTGTTCTGAGTGTTCTAAATGTTCTAATTGTTCTGAGTGTTCTAAATGTTCTGAGTGTTCTGAGTGTTCTAAATGTTCTGAGTGTTCTAAATGTTCTAAATGTTCTGAGTGTTCTAAATGTTCTGAGTGCTCTAAATGTTCTGCGTGTTCTAAATGTTCTAATTGTTCTGAGTGTTCTAAATGTTCTGAGTGTTCTGAGTGTTCTAAATGTTCTGAGTGTTCTAAATGTTCTAAATGTTCTGAGTGTTCTAAATGTTCTAATTGTTCTGAGTGTTCTAAATGTTCTGAGTGTTCTAAATGTTCTAATTGTTCTGAGTGTTCTAAATGTTCTGAGTGTTCTAAATGTTCTGAGTGTTCTAAATGTTCTAATTGTTCTGATTGTTCTAAATATTCTGAGTGTTCTGAGTGTTCTAAATAATCTGAGTGTACTAAATGTTCTAAATGTTCTGAGTGTTCTAAATGTTCTGAGTGTTCTAATTGTTCTGAGTGTTCTAAATGTTCAAATTGTTCTGAGTGTTCTAGATGTTCTGAGTTTTCTGAGTGTTCTAAATGTTCTGAGTGTTCTAAATGTTCTAATTGTTCTGAGTGTTCTAAATGTTCTGAGTGTTCTAAATGTTCTGAGTGTTCTAAATGTTCTAATTGTTCTGAGTGTTCTAAATGTTCTGAGTGTTCTGAGTGTTCTAAATGTTCTAATTGTTCTGAGTGTTCTAAATGTTCTGAGTGTTCTGAGTGTTCGAAATGTTCTGAGTGTTCTAAATGTTCTGAGTGTTCTGAGTGTTCTAAATGTTCTGAGTGTTCTAAATGTTCTAATTGTTCTGAGTGTTCTAAATGTTCTGAGTGCTCTAAATGTTCTGCGTGTTCTAAATGTTCTAATTGTTCTGAGTGTTCTAAATGTTCTGAGTGTTCTGAGTGTTCTAAATGTTCTGAGTGTTCTAAATGTTCTAAATGTTCTGAGTGTTCTAAATGTTCTGAGTGTTCTGAATGTTCTAATTGTTCTGAGTGTTCTAAATGTTCTGAGTGTTCTAAATGTTCTAATTGTTCTGAGTGTTCTAAATGTTCTGAGTGTTCTAAATGTTCTGAGTGTTCTAAATGTTCTAATTGTTCTGATTGTTCTAAATATTCTGAGTGTTCTGAGTGTTCTAAATGTTCTGAGTGTACTAAATGTTCTAAATGTTCTGAGTGTTCTAAATGTTCTGAGTGTTCTAAATGTTCTGAGTGTTCTAAATGTTCAAATTGTTCTGAGTGTTCTAGATGTTCTGAGTTTTCTGAGTGTTCTAAATGTTCTGAGTGTTCTAAATGTTCTGAGTGTTCTAAATGTTCTGAGTGTTCTAAATGTTCTAAATGTTCTGAGTGTTCTAAATGTTCTAAATGTTCTGAGTGTTCTGAGTGTTCTAATTGTTCTGAGTGTTCTAAATGTTCTAATTGTTCTGAGTGTTCTAAATGTTCTGAGTGTTCTGAGTGTTCTAAATGTTCTGAGTGTTCTAAATGTTCTAAATGTTCTGAGTGTTCTAAATGTTCTGAGTGCTCTAAATGTTCTGCGTGTTCTAAATGTTCTAATTGTTCTGAGTGTTCTAAATGTTCTGAGTGTTCTGAGTGTTCTAAATGTTCTGAGTGTTCTAAATGTTCTAAATGTTCTGAGTGTTCTAAATGTTCTAATTGTTCTGAGTGTTCTAAATGTTTTGAGTGTTCTAAATGTTCTAATTGTTCTGAGTGTTCTAAATGTTCTGAGTGTTCTAAATGTTCTGAGTGTTCTAAATGTTCTAATTGTTCTGATTGTTCTAAATATTCTGAGTGTTCTGAGTGTTCTAAATAATCTGAGTGTACTAAATGTTCTAAATGTTCTGAGTGTTCTAAATGTTCTGAGTGTTCTAATTGTTCTGAGTGTTCTAAATGTTCAAATTGTTCTGAGTGTTCTAGATGTTCTGAGTTTTCTGAGTGTTCTAAATGTTCTGAGTGTTCTAAATGTTCTAATTGTTCTGAGTGTTCTAAATGTTCTGAGTGTTCTAAATGTTCTGAGTGTTCTAAATGTTCTAATTGTTCTGAGTGTTCTAAATGTTCTGAGTGTTCTGAGTGTTCTAAATGTTCTAATTGTTCTGAGTGTTCTAAATGTTCTGAGTGTTCTGAGTGTTCGAAATGTTCTGAGTGTTCTAAATGTTCTGAGTGTTCTGAGTGTTCTAAATGTTCTGAGTGTTCTAAATGTTCTAATTGTTCTGAGTGTTCTAAATGTTCTGAGTGTTCTAAATGTTCTAATTGTTCTGAGTGTTCTAAATGTTCTAATTGTTCTGAGTGTTCTAAATGTTCTGAGTGTTCTAAATGTTCTAATTGTTCTGAGTTTTCTAAATGTTCTGAGTGTTCTAAATGTTCTAATTGTTCTGAGTGTTCTAAATGTTCTGAGTGTTCTAACTGTTCTGAGTGTTCTAAATGTTCTAATTGTTCTGAGTGTTCTAAATGTTCTGAGTGTTCTAAATGTTCTAATTGTTCTGAGTGTTCTAAATGTTCTGAGTGTTCTGAGTGTTCTAAATGTTCTGAGTGTTCTAAATGTTCTGAGTGTTCTGAGTGTTCTAAATGTTCTGAGTGTTCTAAATGTTCTAATTGTTCTGAGTGTTCTAAATGTTCTGAGTGTTCTAAATGTTCTGAGTGTTCTAAATGTTCTAATTGTTTTGAGTGTTCTAAATGTTCTAATTGTTTTGAGTGTTCTAAATGTTCTGAGTGTTCTAAATGTTCTGAGTGTTCTAAATGTTCTAATTGTTCTGAGTGTTCTAAATGTTCTAAATGTTTAGAGTTCTAAATGTTCTGAGTGTTCTAAATGTTCTGAGTGTTCTAAATGTTCTAATTGTTTTGAGTGTTCTAAATGTTCTGAGTGTTCTAAATGTTCTAATTGTTCTGAGTGTTCTAAATGTTCTGAGTGTTCTAAATATTCTAATTGTTCTGAGTGTTCTAAATGTTCTGAGTGTTCTAAATGTTCTAATTGTTCTGAGTGTTCTAAATGTTCTGAGTGTTCTAAATGTTCTAATTGTTCTGAGTGTTCTAAATGTTCTAATTGTTCTGAGTGTTCTAAATGTTCTGAGTGTTCTAAATGTTCTGAGTGTTCTGAGTGTTCTAAATGTTCTGAGTGTTCTAAATGTTCTAATTGTTCTGAGTGTTCTAAATGTTCTGAGTGTTCTAAATGTTCAAATTGTTCTGAGTGTTCTAAATGTTCTGAGTGTGCTAAATGTTCTAATTGTTCTGAGTGTTCTAAATGTTCTGAGTGTTCTAAATGTTCTAATTGTTCTGAGTGTTCTAAATGTTCTGAGTGTTCTGAGTGTTCTAAATGTTCTGAGTGTTCAAAATTTTCTAATTGTTCTGAGTGTTCTAAATGTTCTGAGTGTTCTAAATGTTCTGAGTGTTCTAAATGTTCTGAGTGTTCTAAATGTTCTAATTGTTCTGAGTGTTCTAAATGTTCCGAGTGTTCTAAATGTTCTAAATGTTCTGAGTGTTCTAAATGTTCTGAGTGTTCTAAATGTTCTAATTGTTCTGAGTGTTCTAGATGTTCTGAGTGTTCTGAGTGTTCTAAATGTTCTGAGTGTTCTAAATGTTCTAATTGTTCTGAGTGTTCTAAATGTTCTGAGTGTTCTAAATGTTCTAATTGTTCTAAATGTTCTAAATATTCTTAGTGTTCTAAATGTTCTGAGTGTTCTAAATGTTCTAATTGTTCTGAGTGTTCTAAATGTTCTGAGTGTTCTGAGTGTTCTAAATGTTCTGAGTGTTCAAAATGTTCTAATTGTTCTGAGTGTTCTAAATGTTCTGAGTGTTCTAAATGTTCTGAGTGTTCTAAATGTTCTGAGTGTTCTAAATGTTCTAATTGTTCTGAGTGTTCTAAATGTTCCGAGTGTTCTAAATGTTCTAAATGTTCTGAGTGTTCTAAATGTTCTGAGTGTTCTAAATGTTCTAATTGTTCTGAGTGTTCTAGATGTTCTGAGTGTTCTGAGTGTTCTAAATGTTCTGAGTGTTCTAAATGTTCTAATTGTTCTGAGTGTTCTAAATGTTCTGAGTGTTCTAAATGTTCTAATTGTTCTAAATGTTCTAAATATTCTTAGTGTTCTAAATGTTCTGAGTGTTCTAAATGTTCTAATTGTTCTGAGTGTTCTAAATGTTCTGAGTGTTCTGAGTGTTCTAAATGTTCTGAGTGTTCAAAATGTTCTAATTGTTCTGAGTGTTCTAAATGTTCCTGAGTGTTCTAAATGTTCTGAGTGTTCTAAATGTTCTAATTGTTCTGCGTGTTCTAAATGTTCTGAGTGTTCTAAATGTTCTGAGTGTTCTGAGTGTTCTAAATGTTCTGAGTGTTCTAAATGTTCTGAGTGTTCTAAATGTTCTAATTGTTCTGCGTGTTCTAAATGTTCTGAGTGTTCTAAATGTTCTAATTGTTCTGAGTGTTCTAAATGTTCTGAGTGTTCTAAATGTTCTAATTGTTCTGAGTGTTCTAAATGTTCTAATTGTTCTGAGTGTTCTAAATGTTCTGAGTGTTCTAAATGTTCTAATTGTTCTGAGTGTTCTAAATGTTCTGAGTGTTCTAAATGTTCTAATTGTTCTGAGTGTTCTAAATGTTCTGAGTGTTCTAAATGTTCTGAGTGTTCTAAATGTTCTAATTGTTCTGAGTGTTCTAAATGTTCTGAGTGTTCTAAATGTTCTAATTGTTCTGAGTGTTCTAAATGTTCTGAGTGTTCTGAGTGTTCTAAATGTTCTGAGTGTTCTAAATGTTCTGAGTGTTCTGAGTGTTCTAAATGTTCTGAGTGTTCTAAATGTTCTAATTGTTCTGAGTGTTCTAAATGTTCTGAGTGTTCTAAATGTTCTGAGTGTTCTAAATGTTCTAATTGTTTTGAGTGTTCTAAATGTTCTAATTGTTTTGAGTGTTCTAAATGTTCTGAGTGTTCTAAATGTTCTGAGTGTTCTAAATGTTCTAATTGTTCTGAGTGTTCTAAATGTTCTAAATGTTTAGAGTTCTAAATGTTCTGAGTGTTCTAAATGTTCTGAGTGTTCTAAATGTTCTAATTGTTTTGAGTGTTCTAAATGTTCTGAGTGTTCTAAATGTTCTAATTGTTTTGAGTGTTCTAAATGTTCTGAGTGTTCTAAATGTTCTGAGTGTTCTAAATGTTCTAATTGTTCTGCGTGTTCTAAATGTTCTGAGTGTTCTAAATGTTCTAATTGTTCTGAGTGTTCTAAATGTTCTGAGTGTTCTAAATGTTCTAATTGTTCTGAGTGTTCTAAATGTTCTAATTGTTCTGAGTGTTCTAAATGTTCTGAGTGTTCTAAATGTTCTAATTGTTCTGAGTGTTCTAAATGTTCTGAGTGTTCTAAATGTTCTAATTGTTCTGAGTGTTCTAAATGTTCTGAGTGTTCTAAATGTTCTAATTGTTTTGAGTGTTCTAAATGTTCTAATTGTTTTGAGTGTTCTAAATGTTCTGAGTGTTCTAAATGTTCTGAGTGTTCTAAATGTTCTAATTGTTCTGAGTGTTCTAAATGTTCTAAATGTTTATAGTTCTAAATGTTCTGAGTGTTCTAAATGTTCTGAGTGTTCTAAATGTTCTAATTGTTTTGAGTGTTCTAAATGTTCTGAGTGTTCTAAATGTTCTAATTGTTTTGAGTGTTCTAAATGTTCTGAGTGTTCTAAATGTTCTGAGTGTTCTAAATGTTCTAATTGTTCTGCATGTTCTAAATGTTCTGAGTGTTCTAAATGTTCTAATTGTTCTGAGTGTTCTAAATGTTCTGAGTGTTCTAAATGTTCTAATTGTTCTGAGTGTTCTAAATGTTCTAATTGTTCTGAGTGTTCTAAATGTTCTGAGTGTTCTAAATGTTCTAATTGTTCTGAGTGTTCTAAATGTTCTGAGTGTTCTAAATGTTCTAATTGTTCTGAGTGTTCTAAATGTTCTGAGTGTTCTAAATGTTCTGAGTGTTCTAAATGTTCTAATTGTTCTAAGTGTTCTAAATGTTCTGAGTGTTCTAAATGTTCTAATTGTTCTGAGTGTTCTAAATGTTCTGAGTGTTCTGAGTGTTCTAAATGTTCTGAGTGTTCTAAATGTTCTGAGTGTTCTGAGTGTTCTAAATGTTCTGAGTGTTCTAAATGTTCTAATTGTTCTGAGTGTTCTAAATGTTCTGAGTGTTCTAAATGTTCTGAGTGTTCTAAATGTTCTAATTGTTTAGAGTTCTAAATGTTCTGAGTGTTCTAAATGTTCTGAGTGTTCTAAATGTTCTAATTGTTTTGAGTGTTCTAAATGTTCTGAGTGTTCTAAATGTTCTAATTGTTTTGAGTGTTCTAAATGTTCTGAGTGTTCTAAATGTTCTGAGTGTTCTAAATGTTCTAATTGTTCTAAATGTTCTAAATGTTCTGAGTGTTCTAAATGTTCTGAGTGTTCTAAATGTTCTAATTGTTCTGAGTATTCTAAATGTTCTGAGTGTTCTGAGTGTTCTAAATGTTCTGAGTGTTCAAAATGTTCTAATTGTTCTGAGTGTTCTAAATGTTCCTGAGTGTTCTAATTGTTCTGAGTGTTCTAAATGTTCTAATTGTTCTGCGTGTTCTAAATGTTCTGAGTGTTCTAAATGTTCTGAGTGTTCTGAGTGTTCTAAATGTTCTGAGTGTTCTGAGTGTTCTAAATGTTCTGAGTGTTCTAAATGTTCTAAATGTTCTGAGTGTTCTAAATGTTCTGAGTGCTCTAAATGTTCTGCGTGTTCTAAATGTTCTAATTGTTCTGAGTATTCTAAATGTTCTGAGTGTTCTGAGTGTTCTAAATGTTCTGAGTGTTCTAAATGTTCTAATTGTTCTGAGTGTTCTAAATGTTCTGAGTGTTCTAAATGTTCTGAGTGTTCTAAATGTTCTAATTGTTCTGAGTGTTCTAAATATTCTGAGTGTTCTAAATGTTCTAAATGTTCTGAGTGTTCTAAATGTTCTGAGTGTTCTAAATGTTCTAATTGTTCTGAGTGTTCTAAATGTTCTGAGTGTTATAAATGTTCTAATTGTTCTGAGTGTTCTAAATGTTCTGAGTGTTCTAAATGTTCTGAGTGTTCTAAATGTTCTAATTGTTCTGATTGTTCTAAATATTCTGAGTGTTCTGAGTGTTCTAAATGTTCTGAGTGTACTAAATGTTCTAAATGTTCTGAGTGTTCTAAATGTTCTGAGTGTTCTAAATGTTCTGAGTGTTCTAAATGTTCAAATTGTTCTGAGTGTTCTAGATGTTCTGAGTTTTCTGAGTGTTCTAAATGTTCTGAGTGTTCTAAATGTTCTAATTGTTCTGAGTGTTCTAAATGTTCTGAGTGTTCTAAATGTTCTGAGTGTTCTAAATGTTCTAATTGTTCTGAGTGTTCTAAATGTTCTGAGTGTTCTGAGTGTTCTAAATGTTCTAATTGTTCTGAGTGTTCTAAATGTTCTGAGTGTTCTGAGTGTTCGAAATGTTCTGAGTGTTCTAAATGTTCTGAGTGTTCTGAGTGTTCTAAATGTTCTGAGTGTTCTAAATGTTCTAATTGTTCTGAGTGTTCTAAATGTTCTGAGTGTTCTAAATGTTCTAATTGTTCTGAGTGTTCTAAATGTTCTAATTGTTCTGAGTGTTCTAAATGTTCTGAGTGTTCTAAATGTTCTAATTGTTCTGAGTTTTCTAAATGTTCTGAGTGTTCTAAATGTTCTAATTGTTCTGAGTGTTCTAAATGTTCTGAGTGTTCTAAATGTTCTGAGTGTTCTAAATGTTCTAATTGTTCTGAGTGTTCTAAATGTTCTGAGTGTTCTAAATGTTCTAATTGTTCTGAGTGTTCTAAATGTTCTGAGTGTTCTGAGTGTTCTAAATGTTCTGAGTGTTCTAAATGTTCTGAGTGTTCTGAGTGTTCTAAATGTTCTGAGTGTTCTAAATGTTCTAATTGTTCTGAGTGTTCTAAATGTTCTGAGTGTTCTAAATGTTCTGAGTGTTCTAAATGTTCTAATTGTTTTGAGTGTTCTAAATGTTCTAATTGTTTTGAGTGTTCTAAATGTTCTGAGTGTTCTAAATGTTCTGAGTGTTCTAAATGTTCTAATTGTTCTGAGTGTTCTAAATGTTCTAAATGTTTAGAGTTCTAAATGTTCTGAGTGTTCTAAATGTTCTGAGTGTTCTAAATGTTCTAATTGTTTTGAGTGTTCTAAATGTTCTGAGTGTTCTAAATGTTCTAATTGTTCTGAGTGTTCTAAATGTTCTGAGTGTTCTAAATATTCTAATTGTTCTGAGTGTTCTAAATGTTCTGAGTGTTCTACATGTTCTAATTGTTCTGAGTGTTCTAAATGTTCTGAGTGTTCTAAATGTTCTAATTGTTCTGAGTGTTCTAAATGTTCTGAGTGTTCTAAATGTTCTGAGTGTTCTGAGTGTTCTAAATGTTCTGAATGTTCTAAATGTTCTAATTGTTCTGAGTGTTCTAAATGTTCTGAGTGTTCTAAATGTTCAAATTGTTCTGAGTGTTCTAAATGTTCTGAGTGTGCTAAATGTTCTAATTGTTCTGAGTGTTCTAAATGTTCTGAGTGTTCTAAATGTTCTAATTGTTCTGAGTGTTCTAAATGTTCTGAGTGTTCTGAGTGTTCTAAATGTTCTGAGGGTTCAAAATTTTCTAATTGTTCTGAGTGTTCTAAATGTTCTGAGTGTTCTAAATGTTCTGAGTGTTCTAAATGTTCTAATTGTTCTGAGTGTTCTAAATGTTCCGAGTGTTCTAAATGTTCTAAATGTTCTGAGTGTTCTAAATGTTCTGAGTGTTCTAAATGTTCTAATTGTTCTGAGTGTTCTAGATGTTCTGAGTGTTCTAAATGTTCTAAATGTTCTGAGTGTTCTGAGTGTTCTAATTGTTCTGAGTGTTCTAAATGTTCTAATTGTTCTGAGTGTTCTAAATGTTCTGAGTGTTCTGAGTGTTCTAAATGTTCTGAGTGTTCTAAATGTTCTAAATGTTCTGAGTGTTCTAAATGTTCTGAGTGCTCTAAATGTTCTGCGTGTTCTAAATGTTCTAATTGTTCTGAGTGTTCTAAATGTTCTGAGTGTTCTGAGTGTTCTAAATGTTCTGAGTGTTCTAAATGTTCTAAATGTTCTGAGTGTTCTAAATGTTCTGAGTGTTCTGAATGTTCTAATTGTTCTGAGTGTTCTAAATGTTCTGAGTGTTCTAAATGTTCTAATTGTTCTGAGTGTTCTAAATGTTCTGAGTGTTATAAATGTTCTAATTGTTCTGAGTGTTCTAAATGTTCTGAGTGTTCTAAATGTTCTGAGTGTTCTAAATGTTCTAATTGTTCTGATTGTTCTAAATATTCTGAGTGTTCTGAGTGTTCTAAATGTTCTGAGTGTACTAAATGTTCTAAATGTTCTGAGTGTTCTAAATGTTCTGAGTGTTCTAAATGTTCTGAGTGTTCTAAATGTTCAAATTGTTCTGAGTGTTCTAGATGTTCTGAGTTTTCTGAGTGTTCTAAATGTTCTGAGTGTTCTAAATGTTCTAATTGTTCTGAGTGTTCTAAATGTTCTGAGTGTTCTAAATGTTCTGAGTGTTCTAAATGTTCTAATTGTTCTGAGTGTTCTAAATGTTCTGAGTGTTCTGAGTGTTCTAAATGTTCTAATTGTTCTGAGTGTTCTAAATGTTCTGAGTGTTCTGAGTGTTCGAAATGTTCTGAGTGTTCTAAATGTTCTGAGTGTTCTGAGTGTTCTAAATGTTCTGAGTGTTCTAAATGTTCTAATTGTTCTGAGTGTTCTAAATGTTCTGAGTGTTCTAAATGTTCTAATTGTTCTGAGTGTTCTAAATGTTCTAATTGTTCTGAGTGTTCTAAATGTTCTGAGTGTTCTAAATGTTCTAATTGTTCTGAGTTTTCTAAATGTTCTGAGTGTTCTAAATGTTCTAATTGTTCTGAGTGTTCTAAATGTTCTGAGTGTTCTAAATGTTCTGAGTGTTCTAAATGTTCTAATTGTTCTGAGTGTTCTAAATGTTCTGAGTGTTCTAAATGTTCTAATTGTTCTGAGTGTTCTAAATGTTCTGAGTGTTCTGAGTGTTCTAAATGTTCTGAGTGTTCTAAATGTTCTGAGTGTTCTGAGTGTTCTAAATGTTCTGAGTGTTCTAAATGTTCTAATTGTTCTGAGTGTTCTAAATGTTCTGAGTGTTCTAAATGTTCTGAGTGTTCTAAATGTTCTAATTGTTTTGAGTGTTCTAAATGTTCTAATTGTTTTGAGTGTTCTAAATGTTCTGAGTGTTCTAAATGTTCTGAGTGTTCTAAATGTTCTAATTGTTCTGAGTGTTCTAAATGTTCTAAATGTTTAGAGTTCTAAATGTTCTGAGTGTTCTAAATGTTCTGAGTGTTCTAAATGTTCTAATTGTTTTGAGTGTTCTAAATGTTCTGAGTGTTCTAAATGTTCTAATTGTTCTGAGTGTTCTAAATGTTCTGAGTGTTCTAAATATTCTAATTGTTCTGAGTGTTCTAAATGTTCTGAGTGTTCTACATGTTCTAATTGTTCTGAGTGTTCTAAATGTTCTGAGTGTTCTAAATGTTCTAATTGTTCTGAGTGTTCTAAATGTTCTGAGTGTTCTAAATGTTCTGAGTGTTCTGAGTGTTCTAAATGTTCTGAATGTTCTAAATGTTCTAATTGTTCTGAGTGTTCTAAATGTTCTGAGTGTTCTAAATGTTCAAATTGTTCTGAGTGTTCTAAATGTTCTGAGTGTGCTAAATGTTCTAATTGTTCTGAGTGTTCTAAATGTTCTGAGTGTTCTAAATGTTCTAATTGTTCTGAGTGTTCTAAATGTTCTGAGTGTTCTGAGTGTTCTAAATGTTCTGAGGGTTCAAAATTTTCTAATTGTTCTGAGTGTTCTAAATGTTCTGAGTGTTCTAAATGTTCTGAGTGTTCTAAATGTTCTAATTGTTCTGAGTGTTCTAAATGTTCCGAGTGTTCTAAATGTTCTAAATGTTCTGAGTGTTCTAAATGTTCTGAGTGTTCTAAATGTTCTAATTGTTCTGAGTGTTCTAGATGTTCTGAGTGTTCTAAATGTTCTAAATGTTCTGAGTGTTCTGAGTGTTCTAATTGTTCTGAGTGTTCTAAATGTTCTAATTGTTCTGAGTGTTCTAAATGTTCTGAGTGTTCTGAGTGTTCTAAATGTTCTGAGTGTTCTAAATGTTCTAAATGTTCTGAGTGTTCTAAATGTTCTGAGTGCTCTAAATGTTCTGCGTGTTCTAAATGTTCTAATTGTTCTGAGTGTTCTAAATGTTCTGAGTGTTCTGAGTGTTCTAAATGTTCTGAGTGTTCTAAATGTTCTAAATGTTCTGAGTGTTCTAAATGTTCTGAGTGTTCTGAATGTTCTAATTGTTCTGAGTGTTCTAAATGTTCTGAGTGTTCTAAATGTTCTAATTGTTCTGAGTGTTCTAAATGTTCTGAGTGTTCTAAATGTTCTGAGTGTTCTAAATGTTCTAATTGTTCTGATTGTTCTAAATATTCTGAGTGTTCTGAGTGTTCTAAATGTTCTGAGTGTACTAAATGTTCTAAATGTTCTGAGTGTTCTAAATGTTCTGAGTGTTCTAAATGTTCTGAGTGTTCTAAATGTTCAAATTGTTCTGAGTGTTCTAGATGTTCTGAGTTTTCTGAGTGTTCTAAATGTTCTGAGTGTTCTAAATGTTCTGAGTGTTCTAAAAGTTCTGAGTGTTCTAAATGTTCTAAATGTTCTGAGTGTTCTAAATGTTCTAAATGTTCTGAGTGTTCTGAGTGTTCTAATTGTTCTGAGTGTTCTAAATGTTCTAATTGTTCTGAGTGTTCTAAATGTTCTGAGTGTTCTGAGTGTTCTAAATGTTCTGAGTGTTCTAAATGTTCTAAATGTTCTGAGTGTTCTAAATGTTCTGAGTGCTCTAAATGTTCTGCGTGTTCTAAATGTTCTAATTGTTCTGAGTGTTCTAAATGTTCTGAGTGTTCTGAGTGTTCTAAATGTTCTGAGTGTTCTAAATGTTCTAAATGTTCTGAGTGTTCTAAATGTTCTGAGTGTTCTAAATGTTCTAATTGTTCTGAGTGTTCTAAATGTTCTGAGTGTTCTAAATGTTCTAATTGTTCTGAGTGTTCTAAATGTTCTGAGTGTTCTAAATGTTCTGAGTGTTCTAAATGTTCTAATTGTTCTGATTGTTCTAAATATTCTGAGTGTTCTGAGTGTTCTAAATGTTCTGAGTGTACTAAATGTTCTAAATGTTCTGAGTGTTCTAAATGTTCTGAGTGTTCTAAATGTTCTGAGTGTTCTAAATGTTCAAATTGTTCTGAGTGTTCTAGATGTTCTGAGTTTTCTGAGTGTTCTAAATGTTCTGAGTGTTCTAAATGTTCTAATTGTTCTGAGTGTTCTAAATGTTCTGAGTGTTCTAAATGTTCTGAGTGTTCTAAATGTTCTAATTTTTCTGAGTGTTCTAAATGTTCTGAGTGTTCTGAGTGTTCTAAATGTTCTAATTGTTCTGAGTGTTCTAAATGTTCTGAGTGTTCTGAGTGTTCGAAATGTTCTGAGTGTTCTAAATGTTCTGAGTGTTCTAAATGTTCTGAGTGTTCTAAATGTTCTAATTGTTCTGAGTGTTCTAAATGTTCTGAGTGTTCTAAATGTTCTAATTGTTCTGAGTGTTCTAAATGTTCTAATTGTTCTGAGTGTTCTAAATGTTCTGAGTGTTCTAAATGTTCTAATTGTTCTGAGTTTTCTAAATGTTCTGAGTGTTCTAAATGTTCTAATTGTTCTGAGTGTTCTAAATGTTCTGAGTGTTCTAAATGTTCTGAGTGTTCTAAATGTTCTAATTGTTCTGAGTGTTCTAAATGTTCTGAGTGTTCTAAATGTTCTAATTGTTCTGAGTGTTCTAAATGTTCTGAGTGTTCTGAGTGTTCTAAATGTTCTGAGTGTTCTAAATGTTCTGAGTGTTCTGAGTGTTCTAAATGTTCTGAGTGTTCTAAATGTTCTAATTGTTCTGAGTGTTCTAAATGTTCTGAGTGTTCTAAATGTTCTAATTGTTCTGATTGTTCTAAATATTCTGAGTGTTCTGAGTGTTCTAAATGTTCTGAGTGTACTAAATGTTCTAAATGTTCTGAGTGTTCTAAATGTTCTGAGTGTTCTAAATGTTCTGAGTGTTCTAAATGTTCAAATTGTTCTGAGTGTTCTAGATGTTCTGAGTTTTCTGAGTGTTCTAAATGTTCTGAGTGTTCTAAATGTTCTAATTGTTCTGAGTGTTCTAAATGTTCTGAGTGTTCTAAATGTTCTGAGTGTTCTAAATGTTCTAATTGTTCTGAGTGTTCTAAATGTTCTGAGTGTTCTGAGTGTTCTAAATGTTCTAATTGTTCTGAGTGTTCTAAATGTTCTGAGTGTTCTGAGTGTTCGAAATGTTCTGAGTGTTCTAAATGTTCTGAGTGTTCTGAGTGTTCTAAATGTTCTGAGTGTTCTAAATGTTCTAATTGTTCTGAGTGTTCTAAATGTTCTGAGTGTTCTAAATGTTCTAATTGTTCTGAGTGTTCTAAATGTTCTAATTGTTCTGAGTGTTCTAAATGTTCTGAGTGTTCTAAATGTTCTAATTGTTCTGAGTTTTCTAAATGTTCTGAGTGTTCTAAATGTTCTAATTGTTCTGAGTGTTCTAAATGTTCTGAGTGCTCTAAATGTTCTGAGTGTTCTAAATGTTCTAATTGTTCTGCGTGTTCTAAATGTTCTGAGTGTTCTAAATGTTCTAATTGTTCTGAGTGTTCTAAATGTTCTGAGTGTTCTGAGTGTTCTAAATGTTCTGAGTGTTCTAAATGTTCTGAGTGTTCTGAGTGTTCTAAATGTTCTGAGTGTTCTAAATGTTCTAATTGTTCTGAGTGTTCTAAATGTTCTGAGTGTTCTAAATGTTCTGAGTGTTCTAAATGTTCTAATTGTTTTGAGTGTTCTAAATGTTCTAATTGTTTTGAGTGTTCTAAATGTTCTGAGTGTTCTAAATGTTCTGAGTGTTCTAAATGTTCTAATTGTTCTGAGTGTTCTAAATGTTCTAAATGTTTAGAGTTCTAAATGTTCTGAGTGTTCTAAATGTTCTGAGTGTTCTAAATGTTCTAATTGTTTTGAGTGTTCTAAATGTTCTGAGTGTTCTAAATGTTCTAATTGTTCTGAGTGTTCTAAATGTTCTGAGTGTTCTAAATATTCTAATTGTTCTGAGTGTTCTAAATGTTCTGAGTGTTCTAAATGTTCTAATTGTTCTGAGTGTTCTAAATGTTCTGAGTGTTCTAAATGTTCTAATTGTTCTGAGTGTTCTAAATGTTCTAATTGTTCTGAGTGTTCTAAATGTTCTGAGTGTTCTAAATGTTCTGAGTGTTCTGAGTGTTCTAAATGTTCTGAGTGTTCTAAATGTTCTAATTGTTCTGAGTGTTCTAAATGTTCTGAGTGTTCTAAATGTTCAAATTGTTCTGAGTGTTCTAAATGTTCTGAGTGTGCTAAATGTTCTAATTGTTCTGAGTGTTCTAAATGTTCTGAGTGTTCTAAATGTTCTAATTGTTCTGAGTGTTCTAAATGTTCTGAGTGTTCTGAATGTTCTAAATGTTCTGAGTGTTCAAAATTTTCTAATTGTTCTGAGTGTTCTAAATGTTCTGAGTGTTCTAAATGTTCTAATTGTTCTGAGTGTTCTAAATGTTCCGAGTGTTCTAAATGTTCTAAATGTTCTGAGTGTTCTAAATGTTCTGAGTGTTCTAATTGTTCTGAGTGTTCTAGATGTTCTGAGTGTTCTGAGTGTTCTAAATGTTCTGAGTGTTCTAAATGTTCTAATTGTTCTGAGTGTTCTAAATGTTCTGAGTGTTCTAAATGTTCTAATTGTTCTAAATGTTCTAAATATTCTTAGTGTTCTAAATGTTCTGAGTGTTCTAAATGTTCTAATTGTTCTGAGTGTTCTAAATGTTCTGAGTGTTCTGAGTGTTCTAAATGTTCTAATTGTTCTGAGTGTTCTAAATGTTCTAAATGTTTAGAGTTCTAAATGTTCTGAGTGTTCTAAATGTTCTGAGTGTTCTAAATGTTCTAATTGTTTTGAGTGTTCTAAATGTTCTGAGTGTTCTAAATGTTCTAATTGTTCTGAGTGTTCTAAATTTTCTGAGTGTTCTAAATATTCTAATTGTTCTGAGTGTTCTAAATGTTCTGAGTGTTCTAAGTGTTCTAATTGTTCTGAGTGTTCTAAATGTTCTGAGTGTTCTAAATGTTCTAATTGTTCTGAGTGTTCTAAATGTTCTAATTGTTCTGAGTGTTCTAAATGTTCTGAGTGTTCTAAATGTTCTGAGTGTTCTGAGTGTTCTAAATGTTCTGAGTGTTCTAAATGTTCTAATTGTTCTGAGTGTTCTAAATGTTCTGAGTGTTCTAAATGTTCAAATTGTTCTGAGTGTTCTAAATGATCTGAGTGTGCTAAATGTTCTAATTGTTCTGAGTGTTCTAAATGTTCTGAGTGTTCTAAATGTTCTAATTGTTCTGAGTGTTCTAAATGTTCTGAGTGTTCTGAGTGTTCTAAATGTTCTGAGTGTTCAAAATTTTCTAATTGTTCTGAGTGTTCTAAATGTTCTGAGTGTTCTAAATGTTCTAATTGTTCTGAGTGTTCTAAATGTTCCGAGTGTTCTAAATGTTCTAAATGTTCTGAGTGTTCTAAATGTTCTGAGTGTTCTAATTGTTCTGAGTGTTCTAGATGTTCTGAGTGTTCTGAGTGTTCTAAATGTTCTGAGTGTTCTAAATGTTCTAATTGTTCTGAGTGTTCTAAATGTTCTGAGTGTTCTAAATGTTCTAATTGTTCTAAATGTTCTAAATATTCTTAGTGTTCTAAATGTTCTGAGTGTTCTAAATGTTCTAATTGTTCTGAGTGTTCTAAATGTTCTGAGTGTTCTGAGTGTTCTAAATGTTTTGAGTGTTCAAAATGTTCTAATTGTTCTGAGTGTTCTAAATGTTCCTGAGTGTTCTAAATGTTCTGAGTGTTCTAAATGTTCTAATTGTTCTGCGTGTTCTAAATGTTCTGAGTGTTCTAAATGTTCTGAGTGTTCTGAGTGTTCTAAATGTTCTGAGTGTTCTAAATGTTCTGAGTGTTCTAAATGTTCTAATTGTTCTGCGTGTTCTAAATGTTCTGAGTGTTCTAAATGTTCTAATTATTCTGAGTGTTCTAAATGTTCTGAGTGTTCTAAATGTTCTAATTGTTCTGAGTGTTCTAAATGTTCTAATTGTTCTGAGTGTTCTAAATGTTCTGAGTGTTCTAAATGTTCTAATTGTTCTGAGTGTTCTAAATGTTCTGAGTGTTCTAAATGTTCTAATTGTTCTGAGTGTTCTAAATGTTCTGAGTGTTCTAAATGTTCTGAGTGTTCTAAATGTTCTAATTGTTCTGAGTGTTCTAAATGTTCTGAGTGTTCTAAATGTTCTAATTGTTCTGAGTGTTCTAAATGTTCTGAGTGTTCTGAGTGTTCTAAATGTTCTGAGTGTTCTAAATGTTCTGAGTGTTCTGAGTGTTCTAAATGTTCTGAGTGTTCTAAATGTTCTAATTGTTCTGAGTGTTCTAAATGTTCTGAGTGTTCTAAATGTTCTGAGTGTTCTAAATGTTCTAATTGTTTAGAGTTCTAAATGTTCTGAGTGTTCTAAATGTTCTGAGTGTTCTAAATGTTCTAATTGTTTTGAGTGTTCTAAATGTTCTGAGTGTTCTAAATGTTCTAATTGTTTTGAGTGTTCTAAATGTTCTGAGTGTTCTAAATGTTCTGAGTGTTCTAAATGTTCTAATTGTTCTAAATGTTCTAAATGTTCTGAGTGTTCTAAATGTTCTGAGTGTTCTAAATGTTCTAATTGTTCTGAGTATTCTAAATGTTCTGAGTGTTCTGAGTGTTCTAAATGTTCTGAGTGTTCAAAATGTTCTAATTGTTCTGAGTGTTCTAAATGTTCCTGAGTGTTCTAATTGTTCTGAGTGTTCTAAATGTTCTAATTGTTCTGCGTGTTCTAAATGTTCTGAGTGTTCTAAATGTTCTGAGTGTTCTGAGTGTTCTAAATGTTCTGAGTGTTCTGAGTGTTCTAAATGTTCTGAGTGTTCTAAATGTTCTAAATGTTCTGAGTGTTCTAAATGTTCTGAGTGCTCTAAATGTTCTGCGTGTTCTAAATGTTCTAATTGTTCTGAGTATTCTAAATGTTCTGAGTGTTCTGAGTGTTCTAAATGTTCTGAGTGTTCTAAATGTTCTAATTGTTCTGAGTGTTCTAAATGTTCTGAGTGTTCTAAATGTTCTGAGTGTTCTAAATGTTCTAATTGTTCTGAGTGTTCTAAATATTCTGAGTGTTCTAAATGTTCTAAATGTTCTGAGTGTTCTAAATGTTCTGAGTGTTCTAAATGTTCTAATTGTTCTGAGTGTTCTAAATGTTCTGAGTGTTATAAATGTTCTAATTGTTCTGAGTGTTCTAAATGTTCTGAGTGTTCTAAATGTTCTGAGTGTTCTAAATGTTCTAATTGTTCTGATTGTTCTAAATATTCTGAGTGTTCTGAGTGTTCTAAATGTTCTGAGTGTACTAAATGTTCTAAATGTTCTGAGTGTTCTAAATGTTCTGAGTGTTCTAAATGTTCTGAGTGTTCTAAATGTTCAAATTGTTCTGAGTGTTCTAGATGTTCTGAGTTTTCTGAGTGTTCTAAATGTTCTGAGTGTTCTAAATGTTCTAATTGTTCTGAGTGTTCTAAATGTTCTGAGTGTTCTAAATGTTCTGAGTGTTCTAAATGTTCTAATTGTTCTGAGTGTTCTAAATGTTCTGAGTGTTCTGAGTGTTCTAAATGTTCTAATTGTTCTGAGTGTTCTAAATGTTCTGAGTGTTCTGAGTGTTCGAAATGTTCTGAGTGTTCTAAATGTTCTGAGTGTTCTGAGTGTTCTAAATGTTCTGAGTGTTCTAAATGTTCTAATTGTTCTGAGTGTTCTAAATGTTCTGAGTGTTCTAAATGTTCTAATTGTTCTGAGTGTTCTAAATGTTCTAATTGTTCTGAGTGTTCTAAATGTTCTGAGTGTTCTAAATGTTCTAATTGTTCTGAGTTTTCTAAATGTTCTGAGTGTTCTAAATGTTCTAATTGTTCTGAGTGTTCTAAATGTTCTGAGTGTTCTAAATGTTCTGAGTGTTCTAAATGTTCTAATTGTTCTGAGTGTTCTAAATGTTCTGAGTGTTCTAAATGTTCTAATTGTTCTGAGTGTTCTAAATGTTCTGAGTGTTCTGAGTGTTCTAAATGTTCTGAGTGTTCTAAATGTTCTGAGTGTTCTGAGTGTTCTAAATGTTCTGAGTGTTCTAAATGTTCTAATTGTTCTGAGTGTTCTAAATGTTCTGAGTGTTCTAAATGTTCTGAGTGTTCTAAATGTTCTAATTGTTTTGAGTGTTCTAAATGTTCTAATTGTTTTGAGTGTTCTAAATGTTCTGAGTGTTCTAAATGTTCTGAGTGTTCTAAATGTTCTAATTGTTCTGAGTGTTCTAAATGTTCTAAATGTTTAGAGTTCTAAATGTTCTGAGTGTTCTAAATGTTCTGAGTGTTCTAAATGTTCTAATTGTTTTGAGTGTTCTAAATGTTCTGAGTGTTCTAAATGTTCTAATTGTTCTGAGTGTTCTAAATGTTCTGAGTGTTCTAAATATTCTAATTGTTCTGAGTGTTCTAAATGTTCTGAGTGTTCTACATGTTCTAATTGTTCTGAGTGTTCTAAATGTTCTGAGTGTTCTAAATGTTCTAATTGTTCTGAGTGTTCTAAATGTTCTGAGTGTTCTAAATGTTCTGAGTGTTCTGAGTGTTCTAAATGTTCTGAATGTTCTAAATGTTCTAATTGTTCTGAGTGTTCTAAATGTTCTGAGTGTTCTAAATGTTCAAATTGTTCTGAGTGTTCTAAATGTTCTGAGTGTGCTAAATGTTCTAATTGTTCTGAGTGTTCTAAATGTTCTGAGTGTTCTAAATGTTCTAATTGTTCTGAGTGTTCTAAATGTTCTGAGTGTTCTGAGTGTTCTAAATGTTCTGAGGGTTCAAAATTTTCTAATTGTTCTGAGTGTTCTAAATGTTCTGAGTGTTCTAAATGTTCTGAGTGTTCTAAATGTTCTAATTGTTCTGAGTGTTCTAAATGTTCCGAGTGTTCTAAATGTTCTAAATGTTCTGAGTGTTCTAAATGTTCTGAGTGTTCTAAATGTTCTAATTGTTCTGAGTGTTCTAGATGTTCTGAGTGTTCTAAATGTTCTAAATGTTCTGAGTGTTCTGAGTGTTCTAATTGTTCTGAGTGTTCTAAATGTTCTAATTGTTCTGAGTGTTCTAAATGTTCTGAGTGTTCTGAGTGTTCTAAATGTTCTGAGTGTTCTAAATGTTCTAAATGTTCTGAGTGTTCTAAATGTTCTGAGTGCTCTAAATGTT
The DNA here is from genome assembly GCF_964263955.1 of Coregonus lavaretus. Taxonomy (NCBI): domain Eukaryota; kingdom Metazoa; phylum Chordata; class Actinopteri; order Salmoniformes; family Salmonidae; genus Coregonus; species Coregonus lavaretus. The sequence goes on along the minus strand of NW_028159264.1, from coordinate 112,334 downwards.
CTGCGTGTTCTAAATGTTCTAATTGTTCTGAGTGTTCTAGATGTTCTGAGTTTTCTGAGTGTTCTAAATGTTCTGAGTGTTCTAAATGTTCTAAATGTTCTGAGTGTTCTAAATGTTCTAAATGTTCTGAGTGTTCTGAGTGTTCTAATTGTTCTGAGTGTTCTAAATGTTCTAATTGTTCTGAGTGTTCTAAATGTTCTGAGTGTTCTGAGTGTTCTAAATGTTCTGAGTGTTCTAAATGTTCTAAATGTTCTGAGTGTTCTAAATGTTCTGAGTGCTCTAAATGTTCTGCGTGTTCTAAATGTTCTAATTGTTCTGAGTGTTCTAAATGTTCTGAGTGTTCTGAGTGTTCTAAATGTTCTGAGTGTTCTAAATGTTCTAAATGTTCTGAGTGTTCTAAATGTTCTGAGTGTTCTAAATGTTCTAATTGTTCTGAGTGTTCTAAATGTTCTGAGTGTTCTAAATGTTCTAATTGTTCTGAGTGTTCTAAATGTTCTGAGTGTTCTAAATGTTCTGAGTGTTCTAAATGTTCTAATTGTTCTGATTGTTCTAAATATTCTGAGTGTTCTGAGTGTTCTAAATGTTCTGAGTGTACTAAATGTTCTAAATGTTCTGAGTGTTCTAAATGTTCTGAGTGTTCTAAATGTTCTGAGTGTTCTAAATGTTCAAATTGTTCTGAGTGTTCTAGATGTTCTGAGTTTTCTGAGTGTTCTAAATGTTCTGAGTGTTCTAAATGTTCTAATTGTTCTGAGTGTTCTAAATGTTCTGAGTGTTCTAAATGTTCTGAGTGTTCTAAATGTTCTAATTTTTCTGAGTGTTCTAAATGTTCTGAGTGTTCTGAGTGTTCTAAATGTTCTAATTGTTCTGAGTGTTCTAAATGTTCTGAGTGTTCTGAGTGTTCGAAATGTTCTGAGTGTTCTAAATGTTCTGAGTGTTCTGAGTGTTCTAAATGTTCTGAGTGTTCTAAATGTTCTAATTGTTCTGAGTGTTCTAAATGTTCTGAGTGTTCTAAATGTTCTAATTGTTCTGAGTGTTCTAAATGTTCTAATTGTTCTGAGTGTTCTAAATGTTCTGAGTGTTCTAAATGTTCTAATTGTTCTGAGTTTTCTAAATGTTCTGAGTGTTCTAAATGTTCTAATTGTTCTGAGTGTTCTAAATGTTCTGAGTGTTCTAAATGTTCTGAGTGTTCTAAATGTTCTAATTGTTCTGAGTGTTCTAAATGTTCTGAGTGTTCTAAATGTTCTAATTGTTCTGAGTGTTCTAAATGTTCTGAGTGTTCTGAGTGTTCTAAATGTTCTGAGTGTTCTAAATGTTCTGAGTGTTCTGAGTGTTCTAAATGTTCTGAGTGTTCTAAATGTTCTAATTGTTCTGAGTGTTCTAAATGTTCTGAGTGTTCTAAATGTTCTAATTGTTCTGATTGTTCTAAATATTCTGAGTGTTCTGAGTGTTCTAAATGTTCTGAGTGTACTAAATGTTCTAAATGTTCTGAGTGTTCTAAATGTTCTGAGTGTTCTAAATGTTCTGAGTGTTCTAAATGTTCAAATTGTTCTGAGTGTTCTAGATGTTCTGAGTTTTCTGAGTGTTCTAAATGTTCTGAGTGTTCTAAATGTTCTAATTGTTCTGAGTGTTCTAAATGTTCTGAGTGTTCTAAATGTTCTGAGTGTTCTAAATGTTCTAATTGTTCTGAGTGTTCTAAATGTTCTGAGTGTTCTGAGTGTTCTAAATGTTCTAATTGTTCTGAGTGTTCTAAATGTTCTGAGTGTTCTGAGTGTTCGAAATGTTCTGAGTGTTCTAAATGTTCTGAGTGTTCTGAGTGTTCTAAATGTTCTGAGTGTTCTAAATGTTCTAATTGTTCTGAGTGTTCTAAATGTTCTGAGTGTTCTAAATGTTCTAATTGTTCTGAGTGTTCTAAATGTTCTAATTGTTCTGAGTGTTCTAAATGTTCTGAGTGTTCTAAATGTTCTAATTGTTCTGAGTTTTCTAAATGTTCTGAGTGTTCTAAATGTTCTAATTGTTCTGAGTGTTCTAAATGTTCTGAGTGCTCTAAATGTTCTGAGTGTTCTAAATGTTCTAATTGTTCTGAGTGTTCTAAATGTTCTGAGTGTTCTAAATGTTCTAATTGTTCTGAGTGTTCTAAATGTTCTGAGTGTTCTGAGTGTTCTAAATGTTCTGAGTGTTCTAAATGTTCTGAGTGTTCTGAGTGTTCTAAATGTTCTGAGTGTTCTAATTGTTCTGAGTGTTCTAAATGTTCTGAGTGTTCTAAATGTTCTGAGTGTTCTAAATGTTCTAATTGTTTTGAGTGTTCTAAATGTTCTAATTGTTTTGAGTGTTCTAAATGTTCTGAGTGTTCTAAATGTTCTGAGTGTTCTAAATGTTCTAATTGTTCTGAGTGTTCTAAATGTTCTAAATGTTTAGAGTTCTAAATGTTCTGAGTGTTCTAAATGTTCTGAGTGTTCTAAATGTTCTAATTGTTTTGAGTGTTCTAAATGTTCTGAGTGTTCTAAATGTTCTAATTGTTCTGAGTGTTCTAAATGTTCTGAGTGTTCTAAATATTCTAATTGTTCTGAGTGTTCTAAATGTTCTGAGTGTTCTAAATGTTCTAATTGTTCTGAGTGTTCTAAATGTTCTGAGTGTTCTAAATGTTCTAATTGTTCTGAGTGTTCTAAATGTTCTAATTGTTCTGAGTGTTCTAAATGTTCTGAGTGTTCTAAATGTTCTGAGTGTTCTGAGTGTTCTAAATGTTCTGAGTGTTCTAAATGTTCTAATTGTTCTGAGTGTTCTAAATGTTCTGAGTGTTCTAAATGTTCAAATTGTTCTGAGTGTTCTAAATGTTCTGAGTGTGCTAAATGTTCTAATTGTTCTGAGTGTTCTAAATGTTCTGAGTGTTCTAAATGTTCTAATTGTTCTGAGTGTTCTAAATGTTCTGAGTGTTCTGAATGTTCTAAATGTTCTGAGTGTTCAAAATTTTCTAATTGTTCTGAGTGTTCTAAATGTTCTGAGTGTTCTAAATGTTCTAATTGTTCTGAGTGTTCTAAATGTTCCGAGTGTTCTAAATGTTCTAAATGTTCTGAGTGTTCTAAATGTTCTGAGTGTTCTAATTGTTCTGAGTGTTCTAGATGTTCTGAGTGTTCTGAGTGTTCTAAATGTTCTGAGTGTTCTAAATGTTCTAATTGTTCTGAGTGTTCTAAATGTTCTGAGTGTTCTAAATGTTCTAATTGTTCTAAATGTTCTAAATATTCTTAGTGTTCTAAATGTTCTGAGTGTTCTAAATGTTCTGAGTGTTCTGAGTGTTCTAAATGTTCTAATTGTTTTGAGTGTTCTAAATGTTCTAAATGTTTAGAGTTCTAAATGTTCTGAGTGTTCTAAATGTTCTGAGTGTTCTAAATGTTCTAATTGTTTTGAGTGTTCTAAATGTTCTGAGTGTTCTAAATGTTCTAATTGTTCTGAGTGTTCTAAATTTTCTGAGTGTTCTAAATATTCTAATTGTTCTGAGTGTTCTAAATGTTCTGAGTGTTCTAAGTGTTCTAATTGTTCTGAGTGTTCTAAATGTTCTGAGTGTTCTAAATGTTCTAATTGTTCTGAGTGTTCTAAATGTTCTAATTGTTCTGAGTGTTCTAAATGTTCTGAGTGTTCTAAATGTTCTGAGTGTTCTGAGTGTTCTAAATGTTCTGAGTGTTCTAAATGTTTTAATTGTTCTGAGTGTTCTAAATGTTCTGAGTGTTCTAAATGTTCAAATTGTTCTGAGTGTTCTAAATGATCTGAGTGTGCTAAATGTTCTAATTGTTCTGAGTGTTCTAAATGTTCTGAGTGTTCTAAATGTTCTAATTGTTCTGAGTGTTCTAAATGTTCTGAGTGTTCTGAGTGTTCTAAATGTTCTGAGTGTTCAAAATTTTCTAATTGTTCTGAGTGTTCTAAATGTTCTGAGTGTTCTAAATGTTCTAATTGTTCTGAGTGTTCTAAATGTTCCGAGTGTTCTAAATGTTCTAAATGTTCTGAGTGTTCTAAATGTTCTGAGTGTTCTAATTGTTCTGAGTGTTCTAGATGTTCTGAGTGTTCTGAGTGTTCTAAATGTTCTGAGTGTTCTAAATGTTCTAATTGTTCTGAGTGTTCTAAATGTTCTGAGTGTTCTAAATGTTCTAATTGTTCTAAATGTTCTAAATATTCTTAGTGTTCTAAATGTTCTGAGTGTTCTAAATGTTCTAATTGTTCTGAGTGTTCTAAATGTTCTGAGTGTTCTGAGTGTTCTAAATGTTTTGAGTGTTCAAAATGTTCTAATTGTTCTGAGTGTTCTAAATGTTCCTGAGTGTTCTAAATGTTCTGAGTGTTCTAAATGTTCTAATTGTTCTGCGTGTTCTAAATGTTCTGAGTGTTCTAAATGTTCTGAGTGTTCTGAGTGTTCTAAATGTTCTGAGTGTTCTAAATGTTCTGAGTGTTCTAAATGTTCTAATTGTTCTGCGTGTTCTAAATGTTCTGAGTGTTCTAAATGTTCTAATTATTCTGAGTGTTCTAAATGTTCTGAGTGTTCTAAATGTTCTAATTGTTCTGAGTGTTCTAAATGTTCTAATTGTTCTGAGTGTTCTAAATGTTCTGAGTGTTCTAAATGTTCTAATTGTTCTGAGTGTTCTAAATGTTCTGAGTGTTCTAAATGTTCTAATTGTTCTGAGTGTTCTAAATGTTCTGAGTGTTCTAAATGTTCTGAGTGTTCTAAATGTTCTAATTGTTCTGAGTGTTCTAAATGTTCTGAGTGTTCTAAATGTTCTAATTGTTCTGAGTGTTCTAAATGTTCTGAGTGTTCTGAGTGTTCTAAATGTTCTGAGTGTTCTAAATGTTCTGAGTGTTCTGAGTGTTCTAAATGTTCTGAGTGTTCTAAATGTTCTAATTGTTCTGAGTGTTCTAAATGTTCTGAGTGTTCTAAATGTTCTGAGTGTTCTAAATGTTCTAATTGTTTTGAGTGTTCTAAATGTTCTAATTGTTTTGAGTGTTCTAAATGTTCTGAGTGTTCTAAATGTTCTGAGTGTTCTAAATGTTCTAATTGTTCTGAGTGTTCTAAATGTTCTAAATGTTTAGAGTGTTCTAAATGTTCTGAGTGTTCTGAGTGTTCTAAATGTTCTGAGTGTTCAAAATTTTCTAATTGTTCTGAGTGTTCTAAATGTTCTGAGTGTTCTAAATGTTCTAATTGTTCTGAGTGTTCTAAATGTTCCGAGTGTTCTAAATGTTCTAAATGTTCTGAGTGTTCTAAATGTTCTGAGTGTTCTAATTGTTCTGAGTGTTCTAGATGTTCTGAGTGTTCTGAGTGTTCTAAATGTTCTGAGTGTTCTAAATGTTCTAATTGTTCTGAGTGTTCTAAATGTTCTGAGTGTTCTAAATGTTCTAATTGTTCTAAATGTTCTAAATATTCTTAGTGTTCTAAATGTTCTGAGTGTTCTAAATGTTCTAATTGTTCTGAGTGTTCTAAATGTTCTGAGTGTTCTGAGTGTTCTAAATGTTTTGAGTGTTCAAAATGTTCTAATTGTTCTGAGTGTTCTAAATGTTCCTGAGTGTTCTAAATGTTCTGAGTGTTCTAAATGTTCTAATTGTTCTGAGTGTTCTAAATGTTCTGAGTGTTCTAAATGTTCTAATTGTTCTGAGTGTTCTAAATGTTCTGAGTGTTCTAAATGTTCTAATTGTTCTGAGTGTTCTAAATGTTCTGAGTGTTCTAAATGTTCTGAGTGTTCTAAATGTTCTAATTGTTCTGAGTGTTCTAAATGTTCTGAGTGTTCTAAATGTTCTAATTGTTCTGAGTGTTCTAAATGTTCTGAGTGTTCTGAGTGTTCTAAATGTTCTGAGTGTTCTAAATGTTCTGAGTGTTCTGAGTGTTCTAAATGTTCTGAGTGTTCTAAATGTTCTAATTGTTCTGAGTGTTCTAAATGTTCTGAGTGTTCTAAATGTTCTGAGTGTTCTAAATGTTCTAATTGTTTTGAGTGTTCTAAATGTTCTAATTGTTTTGAGTGTTCTAAATGTTCTGAGTGTTCTAAATGTTCTGAGTGTTCTAAATGTTCTAATTGTTCTGAGTGTTCTAAATGTTCTAAATGTTTAGAGTGTTCTAAATGTTCTGAGTGTTCTAAATGTTCTGAGTGTTCTGAGTGTTCTAAATGTTCTGAGTGTTCAAAATGTTCTAATTGTTCTGAGTGTTCTAAATGTTCCTGAGTGTTCTAATTGTTCTGAGTGTTCTAAATGTTCTAATTGTTCTGCGTGTTCTAAATGTTCTGAGTGTTCTAAATGTTCTGAGTGTTCTGAGTGTTCTAAATGTTCTGAGTGTTCTGAGTGTTCTAAATGTTCTGAGTGTTCTAAATGTTCTAAATGTTCTGAGTGTTCTAAATGTTCTGAGTGCTCTAAATGTTCTGCGTGTTCTAAATGTTCTAATTGTTCTGAGTGTTCTAAATGTTCTGAGTGTTCTGAGTGTTCTAAATGTTCTGAGTGTTCTAAATGTTCTAATTGTTCTGAGTGTTCTAAATGTTCTGAGTGTTCTAAATGTTCTGAGTGTTCTAAATGTTCTAATTGTTCTGAGTGTTCTAAATATTCTGAGTGTTCTAAATGTTCTAAATGTTCTGAGTGTTCTAAATGTTCTGAGTGTTCTAAATGTTCTAATTGTTCTGAGTGTTCTAAATGTTCTGAGTGTTCTAAATGTTCTAATTGTTCTGAGTGTTCTAAATGTTCTGAGTGTTCTAAATGTTCTGAGTGTTCTAAATGTTCTAATTGTTCTGATTGTTCTAAATATTCTGAGTGTTCTGAGTGTTCTAAATGTTCTGAGTGTACTAAATGTTCTAAATGTTCTGAGTGTTCTAAATGTTCTGAGTGTTCTAAATGTTCTGAGTGTTCTAAATGTTCAAATTGTTCTGAGTGTTCTAGATGTTCTGAGTTTTCTGAGTGTTCTAAATGTTCTGAGTGTTCTAAATGTTCTAATTGTTCTGAGTGTTCTAAATGTTCTGAGTGTTCTAAATGTTCTGAGTGTTCTAAATGTTCTAATTGTTCTGAGTGTTCTAAATGTTCTGAGTGTTCTGAGTGTTCTAAATGTTCTAATTGTTCTGAGTGTTCTAAATGTTCTGAGTGTTCTGAGTGTTCGAAATGTTCTGAGTGTTCTAAATGTTCTGAGTGTTCTGAGTGTTCTAAATGTTCTGAGTGTTCTAAATGTTCTAATTGTTCTGAGTGTTCTAAATGTTCTGAGTGTTCTAAATGTTCTAATTGTTCTGAGTGTTCTAAATGTTCTAATTGTTCTGAGTGTTCTAAATGTTCTGAGTGTTCTAAATGTTCTAATTGTTCTGAGTTTTCTAAATGTTCTGAGTGTTCTAAATGTTCTAATTGTTCTGAGTGTTCTAAATGTTCTGAGTGTTCTAAATGTTCTGAGTGTTCTAAATGTTCTAATTGTTCTGAGTGTTCTAAATGTTCTGAGTGTTCTAAATGTTCTAATTGTTCTGAGTGTTCTAAATGTTCTGAGTGTTCTGAGTGTTCTAAATGTTCTGAGTGTTCTAAATGTTCTGAGTGTTCTGAGTGTTCTAAATGTTCTGAGTGTTCTAAATGTTCTAATTGTTCTGAGTGTTCTAAATGTTCTGAGTGTTCTAAATGTTCTGAGTGTTCTAAATGTTCTAATTGTTTTGAGTGTTCTAAATGTTCTAATTGTTTTGAGTGTTCTAAATGTTCTGAGTGTTCTAAATGTTCGGAGTGTTCTAAATGTTCTAATTGTTCTGAGTGTTCTAAATGTTCTAAATGTTTAGAGTTCTAAATGTTCTGAGTGTTCTAAATGTTCTGAGTGTTCTAAATGTTCTAATTGTTCTGAGTGTTCTAGATGTTCTGAGTGTTCTGAGTGTTCTAAATGTTCTGAGTGTTCTAAATGTTCTAATTGTTCTGAGTGTTCTAAATGTTCTGAGTGTTCTAAATGTTCTAATTGTTCTAAATGTTCTAAATATTCTTAGTGTTCTAAATGTTCTGAGTGTTCTAAATGTTCTAATTGTTCTGAGTGTTCTAAATGTTCTGAGTGTTCTGAGTGTTCTAAATGTTCTGAGTGTTCAAAATGTTCTAATTGTTCTGAGTGTTCTAAATGTTCCTGAGTGTTCTAAATGTTCTGAGTGTTCTAAATGTTCTAATTGTTCTGCGTGTTCTAAATGTTCTGAGTGTTCTAAATGTTCTGAGTGTTCTGAGTGTTCTAAATGTTCTGAGTGTTCTAAAAATTCTGAGTGTTCTAAATGTTCTAATTGTTCTGCGTGTTCTAAATGTTCTGAGTGTTCTAAATGTTCTAATTGTTCTGAGTGTTCTAAATGTTCTGAGTGTTCTAAATGTTCTAATTGTTCTGAGTGTTCTAAATGTTCTAATTGTTCTGAGTGTTCTAAATGTTCTGAGTGTTCTAAATGTTCTAATTGTTCTGAGTGTTCTAAATGTTCTGAGTGTTCTAAATGTTCTAATTGTTCTGAGTGTTCTAAATGTTCTGAGTGTTCTAAATGTTCTGAGTGTTCTAAATGTTCTAATTGTTCTGAGTGTTCTAAATGTTCTGAGTGTTCTAAATGTTCTAATTGTTCTGAGTGTTCTAAATGTTCTAATTGTTCTGAGTGTTCTAAATGTTCTGAGTGTTCTGAGTGTTCTAAATGTTCTGAGTGTTCAAAATGTTCTAATTGTTCTGAGTGTTCTAAATGTTCCTGAGTGTTCTAAATGTTCTGAGTGTTCTAAATGTTCTAATTGTTCTGCGTGTTCTAAATGTTCTGAGTGTTCTAAATGTTCTGAGTGTTCTAAATGTTCTAATTGTTCTGAGTGTTCTAAATGTTCTGAGTGTTCTAAATGTTCTAATTGTTCTGAGTGTTCTAAATGTTCTGAGTGTTCTGAGTGTTCTAAATGTTCTGAGTGTTCTGAGTGTTCGAAATGTTCTGAGTGTTCTAAATGTTCTGAGTGTTCTGAGTGTTCTAAATGTTCTGAGTGTTCTAAATGTTCTAATTGTTCTGAGTGTTCTAAATGTTCTGAGTGTTCTAAATGTTCTAATTGTTCTGAGTGTTCTAAATGTTCTAATTGTTCTGAGTGTTCTAAATGTTCTGAGTGTTCTAAATGTTCTAATTGTTCTGAGTTTTCTAAATGTTCTGAGTGTTCTAAATGTTCTAATTGTTCTGAGTGTTCTAAATGTTCTGAGTGTTCTAAATGTTCTGAGTGTTCTAAATGTTCTAATTGTTCTGAGTGTTCTAAATGTTCTGAGTGTTCTAAATGTTCTAATTGTTCTGAGTGTTCTAAATGTTCTGAGTGTTCTGAGTGTTCTAAATGTTCTGAGTGTTCTAAATGTTCTGAGTGTTCTGAGTGTTCTAAATGTTCTGAGTGTTCTAAATGTTCTAATTGTTCTGAGTGTTCTAAATGTTCTGAGTGTTCTAAATGTTCTGAGTGTTCTAAATGTTCTGAGTGTTTTGAGTGTTCTAAATGTTCTAATTGTTTTGAGTGTTCTAAATGTTCTGAGTGTTCTAAATGTTCTGAGTGTTCTAAATGTTCTAATTGTTCTGAGTGTTCTAAATGTTCTAAATGTTTAGAGTTCTAAATGTTCTGAGTGTTCTAAATGTTCTGAGTGTTCTAAATGTTCTAATTGTTCTGAGTGTTCTAGATGTTCTGAGTGTTCTGAGTGTTCTAAATGTTCTGAGTGTTCTAAATGTTCTAATTGTTCTGAGTGTTCTAAATGTTCTGAGTGTTCTAAATGTTCTAATTGTTCTAAATGTTCTAAATATTCTTAGTGTTCTAAATGTTCTGAGTGTTCTAAATGTTCTAATTGTTCTGAGTGTTCTAAATGTTCTGAGTGTTCTGAGTGTTCTAAATGTTCTGAGTGTTCAAAATGTTCTAATTGTTCTGAGTGTTCTAAATGTTCCTGAGTGTTCTAAATGTTCTGAGTGTTCTAAATGTTCTAATTGTTCTGCGTGTTCTAAATGTTCTGAGTGTTCTAAATGTTCTGAGTGTTCTGAGTGTTCTAAATGTTCTGAGTGTTCTAAATGTTCTGAGTGTTCTAAATGTTCTAATTGTTCTGCGTGTTCTAAATGTTCTGAGTGTTCTAAATGTTCTAATTGTTCTGAGTGTTCTAAATGTTCTGAGTGTTCTAAATGTTCTAATTGTTCTGAGTGTTCTAAATGTTCTAATTGTTCTGAGTGTTCTAAATGTTCTGAGTGTTCTAAATGTTCTAATTGTTCTGAGTGTTCTAAATGTTCTGAGTGTTCTAAATGTTCTAATTGTTCTGAGTGTTCTAAATGTTCTGAGTGTTCTAAATGTTCTGAGTGTTCTAAATGTTCTAATTGTTCTGAGTGTTCTAAATGTTCTGAGTGTTCTAAATGTTCTAATTGTTCTGAGTGTTCTAAATGTTCTGAGTGTTCTGAGTGTTCTAAATGTTCTGAGTGTTCTAAATGTTCTGAGTGTTCTGAGTGTTCTAAATGTTCTGAGTGTTCTAAATGTTCTAATTGTTCTGAGTGTTCTAAATGTTCTAAATGTTTAGAGTTCTAAATGTTCTGAGTGTTCTAAATGTTCTGAGTGTTCTAAATGTTCTAATTGTTTTGAGTGTTCTAAATGTTCTGAGTGTTCTAAATGTTCTAATTGTTTTGAGTGTTCTAAATGTTCTGAGTGTTCTAAATGTTCTGAGTGTTCTAAATGTTCTAATTGTTCTAAATGTTCTAAATGTTCTGAGTGTTCTAAATGTTCTGAGTGTTCTAAATGTTCTAATTGTTCTGAGTGTTCTAAATGTTCTGAGTGTTCTAAATGGTCTAATTGTTCTGAGTGTTCTAAATGTTCTAATTGTTCTGAGTGTTCTAAATGTTCTGAGTGTTCTAAATGTTCTAAATGTTCTGAGTGTTCTAAATGTTCTGAGTGCTCTAAATGTTCTGCGTGTTCTAAATGTTCTAATTGTTCTGAGTGTTCTAAATGTTCTGAGTGTTCTGAGTGTTCTAAATGTTCTGAGTGTTCTAAATGTTCTAATTGTTCTGAGTGTTCTAAATGTTCTGAGTGTTCTAAATGTTCTGAGTGTTCTAAATGTTCTAATTGTTCTGAGTGTTCTAAATATTCTGAGTGTTCTAAATGTTCTAAATGTTCTGAGTGTTCTAAATGTTCTGAGTGTTCTAAATGTTCTAATTGTTCTGAGTGTTCTAAATGTTCTGAGTGTTCTAAATGTTCTAATTGTTTTGAGTGTTCTAAATGTTCTGAGTGTTCTAAATGTTCTGAGTGTTCTAAATGTTCTAATTGTTCTAAATGTTCTAAATGTTCTGAGTGTTCTAAATGTTCTGAGTGTTCTAAATGTTCTAATTGTTCTGAGTGTTCTAAATGTTCTGAGTGTTCTAAATGGTCTAATTGTTCTGAGTGTTCTAAATGTTCTAATTGTTCTGAGTGTTCTAAATGTTCTGAGTGTTCTAAATGTTCTAAATGTTCTGAGTGTTCTAAATGTTCTGAGTGCTCTAAATGTTCTGCGTGTTCTAAATGTTCTAATTGTTCTGAGTGTTCTAAATGTTCTGAGTGTTCTGAGTGTTCTAAATGTTCTGAGTGTTCTAAATGTTCTAATTGTTCTGAGTGTTCTAAATGTTCTGAGTGTTCTAAATGTTCTGAGTGTTCTAAATGTTCTAATTGTTCTGAGTGTTCTAAATATTCTGAGTGTTCTAAATGTTCTAAATGTTCTGAGTGTTCTAAATGTTCTGAGTGTTCTAAATGTTCTAATTGTTCTGAGTGTTCTAAATGTTCTGAGTGTTCTAAATGTTCTAATTGTTCTGAGTGTTCTAAATATTCTGAGTGTTCTGAGTGTTCTAAATGTTCTGAGTGTACTAAATGTTCTAAATGTTCTGAGTGTTCTAAATGTTCTGAGTGTTCTAAATGTTCTGAGTGTTCTAAATGTTCAAATTGTTCTGAGTGTTCTAGATGTTCTGAGTTTTCTGAGTGTTCTAAATGTTCTGAGTGTTCTAAATGTTCTAATTGTTCTGAGTGTTCTAAATGTTCTGAGTGTTCTAAATGTTCTGAGTGTTCTAAATGTTCTAATTGTTCTGAGTGTTCTAAATGTTCTGAGTGTTCTGAGTGTTCTAAATGTTCTAATTGTTCTGAGTGTTCTAAATGTTCTGAGTGTTCTGAGTGTTCGAAATGTTCTGAGTGTTCTAAATGTTCTGAGTGTTCTGAGTGTTCTAAATGTTCTGAGTGTTCTAAATGTTCTAATTGTTCTGAGTGTTCTAAATGTTCTGAGTGTTCTAAATGTTCTAATTGTTCTGAGTGTTCTAAATGTTCTAATTGTTCTGAGTGTTCTAAATGTTCTGAGTGTTCTAAATGTTCTAATTGTTCTGAGTTTTCTAAATGTTCTGAGTGTTCTAAATGTTCTAATTGTTCTGAGTGTTCTAAATGTTCTGAGTGTTCTAAATGTTCTGAGTGTTCTAAATGTTCTAATTGTTCTGAGTGTTCTAAATGTTCTGAGTGTTCTGAGTGTTCTAAATGTTCTGAGTGTTCAAAATGTTCTAATTGTTCTGAGTGTTCTAAATGTTCCTGAGTGTTCTAAATGTTCTGAGTGTTCTAAATGTTCTAATTGTTCTGCGTGTTCTAAATGTTCTGAGTGTTCTAAATGTTCTGAGTGTTCTGAGTGTTCTAAATGTTCTGAGTGTTCTAAATGTTCTGAGTGTTCTAAATGTTCTAATTGTTCTGCGTGTTCTAAATGTTCTGAGTGTTCTAAATGTTCTAATTGTTCTGAGTGTTCTAAATGTTCTGAGTGTTCTAAATGTTCTAATTGTTCTGAGTGTTCTAAATGTTCTAATTGTTCTGAGTGTTCTAAATGTTCTGAGTGTTCTAAATGTTCTAATTGTTCTGAGTGTTCTAAATGTTCTGAGTGTTCTAAATGTTCTAATTGTTCTGAGTGTTCTAAATGTTCTGAGTGTTCTAAATGTTCTGAGTGTTCTAAATGTTCTAATTGTTCTGAGTGTTCTAAATGTTCTGAGTGTTCTAAATGTTCTAATTGTTCTGAGTGTTCTAAATGTTCTGAGTGTTCTGAGTGTTCTAAATGTTCTGAGTGTTCTAAATGTTCTGAGTGTTCTGAGTGTTCTAAATGTTCTGAGTGTTCTAAATGTTCTAATTGTTCTGAGTGTTCTAAATGTTCTAAATGTTTAGAGTTCTAAATGTTCTGAGTGTTCTAAATGTTCTGAGTGTTCTAAATGTTCTAATTGTTTTGAGTGTTCTAAATGTTCTGAGTGTTCTAAATGTTCTAATTGTTTTGAGTGTTCTAAATGTTCTGAGTGTTCTAAATGTTCTGAGTGTTCTAAATGTTCTAATTGTTCTAAATGTTCTAAATGTTCTGAGTGTTCTAAATGTTCTGAGTGTTCTAAATGTTCTAATTGTTCTGAGTGTTCTAAATGTTCTGAGTGTTCTAAATGGTCTAATTGTTCTGAGTGTTCTAAATGTTCTAATTGTTCTGAGTGTTCTAAATGTTCTGAGTGTTCTAAATGTTCTAAATGTTCTGAGTGTTCTAAATGTTCTGAGTGCTCTAAATGTTCTGCGTGTTCTAAATGTTCTAATTGTTCTGAGTGTTCTAAATGTTCTGAGTGTTCTGAGTGTTCTAAATGTTCTGAGTGTTCTAAATGTTCTAATTGTTCTGAGTGTTCTAAATGTTCTGAGTGTTCTAAATGTTCTGAGTGTTCTAAATGTTCTAATTGTTCTGAGTGTTCTAAATATTCTGAGTGTTCTAAATGTTCTAAATGTTCTGAGTGTTCTAAATGTTCTGAGTGTTCTAAATGTTCTAATTGTTCTGAGTGTTCTAAATGTTCTGAGTGTTCTAAATGTTCTAATTGTTCTGAGTGTTCTAAATGTTCTGAGTGTTCTAAATGTTCTGAGTGTTCTAAATGTTCTAATTGTTCTGATTGTTCTAAATATTCTGAGTGTTCTGAGTGTTCTAAATGTTCTGAGTGTACTAAATGTTCTAAATGTTCTGAGTGTTCTAAATGTTCTGAGTGTTCTAAATGTTCTGAGTGTTCTAAATGTTCAAATTGTTCTGAGTGTTCTAGATGTTCTGAGTTTTCTGAGTGTTCTAAATGTTCTGAGTGTTCTAAATGTTCTAATTGTTCTGAGTGTTCTAAATGTTCTGAGTGTTCTAAATGTTCTGAGTGTTCTAAATGTTCTAATTGTTCTGAGTGTTCTAAATGTTCTGAGTGTTCTGAGTGTTCTAAATGTTCTAATTGTTCTGAGTGTTCTAAATGTTCTGAGTGTTCTGAGTGTTCGAAATGTTCTGAGTGTTCTAAATGTTCTGAGTGTTCTGAGTGTTCTAAATGTTCTGAGTGTTCTAAATGTTCTAATTGTTCTGAGTGTTCTAAATGTTCTGAGTGTTCTAAATGTTCTAATTGTTCTGAGTGTTCTAAATGTTCTAATTGTTCTGAGTGTTCTAAATGTTCTGAGTGTTCTAAATGTTCTAATTGTTCTGAGTTTTCTAAATGTTCTGAGTGTTCTAAATGTTCTAATTGTTCTGAGTGTTCTAAATGTTCTGAGTGTTCTAAATGTTCTGAGTGTTCTAAATGTTCTAATTGTTCTGAGTGTTCTAAATGTTCTGAGTGTTCTAAATGTTCTAATTGTTCTGAGTGTTCTAAATGTTCTGAGTGTTCTGAGTGTTCTAAATGTTCTGAGTGTTCTAAATGTTCTGAGTGTTCTGAGTGTTCTAAATGTTCTGAGTGTTCTAAATGTTCTAATTGTTCTGAGTGTTCTAAATGTTCTGAGTGTTCTAAATGTTCTGAGTGTTCTAAATGTTCTAATTGTTTTGAGTGTTCTAAATGTTCTAATTGTTTTGAGTGTTCTAAATGTTCTGAGTGTTCTAAATGTTCTGAGTGTTCTAAATGTTCTAATTGTTCTGAGTGTTCTAAATGTTCTAAATGTTTAGAGTTCTAAATGTTCTGAGTGTTCTAAATGTTCTGAGTGTTCTAAATGTTCTAATTGTTCTGAGTGTTCTAGATGTTCTGAGTGTTCTGAGTGTTCTAAATGTTCTGAGTGTTCTAAATGTTCTAATTGTTCTGAGTGTTCTAAATGTTCTGAGTGTTCTAAATGTTCTAATTGTTCTAAATGTTCTAAATATTCTTAGTGTTCTAAATGTTCTGAGTGTTCTAAATGTTCTAATTGTTCTGAGTGTTCTAAATGTTCTGAGTGTTCTGAGTGTTCTAAATGTTCTGAGTGTTCAAAATGTTCTAATTGTTCTGAGTGTTCTAAATGTTCCTGAGTGTTCTAAATGTTCTGAGTGTTCTAAATGTTCTAATTGTTCTGCGTGTTCTAAATGTTCTGAGTGTTCTAAATGTTCTGAGTGTTCTGAGTGTTCTAAATGTTCTGAGTGTTCTAAAAATTCTGAGTGTTCTAAATGTTCTAATTGTTCTGCGTGTTCTAAATGTTCTGAGTGTTCTAAATGTTCTAATTGTTCTGAGTGTTCTAAATGTTCTGAGTGTTCTAAATGTTCTAATTGTTCTGAGTGTTCTAAATGTTCTAATTGTTCTGAGTGTTCTAAATGTTCTGAGTGTTCTAAATGTTCTAATTGTTCTGAGTGTTCTAAATGTTCTGAGTGTTCTAAATGTTCTAATTGTTCTGAGTGTTCTAAATGTTCTGAGTGTTCTAAATGTTCTGAGTGTTCTGAGTGTTCTAAATGTTCCTGAGTGTTCTAATTGTTCTGAGTGTTCTAAATGTTCTAATTGTTCTGCGTGTTCTAAATGTTCTGAGTGTTCTAAATGTTCTGAGTGTTCTGAGTGTTCTAAATGTTCTGAGTGTTCTGAGTGTTCTAAATGTTCTGAGTGTTCTAAATGTTCTAAATGTTCTGAGTGTTCTAAATGTTCTGAGTGCTCTAAATGTTCTGCGTGTTCTAAATGTTCTAATTGTTCTGAGTGTTCTAAATGTTCTGAGTGTTCTGAGTGTTCTAAATGTTCTGAGTGTTCTAAATGTTCTAATTGTTCTGAGTGTTCTAAATGTTCTGAGTGTTCTAAATGTTCTGAGTGTTCTAAATGTTCTAATTGTTCTGAGTGTTCTAAATATTCTGAGTGTTCTAAATGTTCTAAATGTTCTGAGTGTTCTAAATGTTCTGAGTGTTCTAAATGTTCTAATTGTTCTGAGTGTTCTAAATGTTCTGAGTGTTCTAAATGTTCTAATTGTTCTGAGTGTTCTAAATGTTCTGAGTGTTCTAAATGTTCTGAGTGTTCTAAATGTTCTAATTGTTCTGATTGTTCTAAATATTCTGAGTGTTCTGAGTGTTCTAAATGTTCTGAGTGTACTAAATGTTCTAAATGTTCTGAGTGTTCTAAATGTTCTGAGTGTTCTAAATGTTCTGAGTGTTCTAAATGTTCAAATTGTTCTGAGTGTTCTAGATGTTCTGAGTTTTCTGAGTGTTCTAAATGTTCTGAGTGTTCTAAATGTTCTAATTGTTCTGAGTGTTCTAAATGTTCTGAGTGTTCTAAATGTTCTGAGTGTTCTAAATGTTCTAATTGTTCTGAGTGTTCTAAATGTTCTGAGTGTTCTGAGTGTTCTAAATGTTCTAATTGTTCTGAGTGTTCTAAATGTTCTGAGTGTTCTGAGTGTTCGAAATGTTCTGAGTGTTCTAAATGTTCTGAGTGTTCTGAGTGTTCTAAATGTTCTGAGTGTTCTAAATGTTCTAATTGTTCTGAGTGTTCTAAATGTTCTGAGTGTTCTAAATGTTCTAATTGTTCTGAGTGTTCTAAATGTTCTAATTGTTCTGAGTGTTCTAAATGTTCTGAGTGTTCTAAATGTTCTAATTGTTCTGAGTTTTCTAAATGTTCTGAGTGTTCTAAATGTTCTAATTGTTCTGAGTGTTCTAAATGTTCTGAGTGTTCTAAATGTTCTGAGTGTTCTAAATGTTCTAATTGTTCTGAGTGTTCTAAATGTTCTGAGTGTTCTAAATGTTCTAATTGTTCTGAGTGTTCTAAATGTTCTGAGTGTTCTGAGTGTTCTAAATGTTCTGAGTGTTCTAAATGTTCTGAGTGTTCTGAGTGTTCTAAATGTTCTGAGTGTTCTAAATGTTCTAATTGTTCTGAGTGTTCTAAATGTTCTGAGTGTTCTAAATGTTCTGAGTGTTCTAAATGTTCTAATTGTTTTGAGTGTTCTAAATGTTCTAATTGTTTTGAGTGTTCTAAATGTTCTGAGTGTTCTAAATGTTCTGAGTGTTCTAAATGTTCTAATTGTTCTGAGTGTTCTAAATGTTCTAAATGTTTAGAGTTCTAAATGTTCTGAGTGTTCTAAATGTTCTGAGTGTTCTAAATGTTCTAATTGTTCTGAGTGTTCTAGATGTTCTGAGTGTTCTGAGTGTTCTAAATGTTCTGAGTGTTCTAAATGTTCTAATTGTTCTGAGTGTTCTAAATGTTCTGAGTGTTCTAAATGTTCTAATTGTTCTAAATGTTCTAAATATTCTTAGTGTTCTAAATGTTCTGAGTGTTCTAAATGTTCTAATTGTTCTGAGTGTTCTAAATGTTCTGAGTGTTCTGAGTGTTCTAAATGTTCTGAGTGTTCAAAATGTTCTAATTGTTCTGAGTGTTCTAAATGTTCCTGAGTGTTCTAAATGTTCTGAGTGTTCTAAATGTTCTAATTGTTCTGCGTGTTCTAAATGTTCTGAGTGTTCTAAATGTTCTGAGTGTTCTGAGTGTTCTAAATGTTCTGAGTGTTCTAAAAATTCTGAGTGTTCTAAATGTTCTAATTGTTCTGCGTGTTCTAAATGTTCTGAGTGTTCTAAATGTTCTAATTGTTCTGAGTGTTCTAAATGTTCTGAGTGTTCTAAATGTTCTAATTGTTCTGAGTGTTCTAAATGTTCTAATTGTTCTGAGTGTTCTAAATGTTCTGAGTGTTCTAAATGTTCTAATTGTTCTGAGTGTTCTAAATGTTCTGAGTGTTCTAAATGTTCTAATTGTTCTGAGTGTTCTAAATGTTCTGAGTGTTCTAAATGTTCTGAGTGTTCTAAATGTTCTAATTGTTCTGAGTGTTCTAAATGTTCTGAGTGTTCTAAATGTTCTAATTGTTCTGAGTGTTCTAAATGTTCTAATTGTTCTGAGTGTTCTAAATGTTCTGAGTGTTCTGAGTGTTCTAAATGTTCTGAGTGTTCAAAATGTTCTAATTGTTCTGAGTGTTCTAAATGTTCCTGAGTGTTCTAAATGTTCTGAGTGTTCTAAATGTTCTAATTGTTCTGCGTGTTCTAAATGTTCTGAGTGTTCTAAATGTTCTGAGTGTTCTAAATGTTCTAATTGTTCTGAGTGTTCTAAATGTTCTGAGTGTTCTAAATGTTCTAATTGTTCTGAGTGTTCTAAATGTTCTGAGTGTTCTGAGTGTTCTAAATGTTCTGAGTGTTCTGAGTGTTCGAAATGTTCTGAGTGTTCTAAATGTTCTGAGTGTTCTGAGTGTTCTAAATGTTCTGAGTGTTCTAAATGTTCTAATTGTTCTGAGTGTTCTAAATGTTCTGAGTGTTCTAAATGTTCTAATTGTTCTGAGTGTTCTAAATGTTCTAATTGTTCTGAGTGTTCTAAATGTTCTGAGTGTTCTAAATGTTCTAATTGTTCTGAGTTTTCTAAATGTTCTGAGTGTTCTAAATGTTCTAATTGTTCTGAGTGTTCTAAATGTTCTGAGTGTTCTAAATGTTCTGAGTGTTCTAAATGTTCTAATTGTTCTGAGTGTTCTAAATGTTCTGAGTGTTCTAAATGTTCTAATTGTTCTGAGTGTTCTAAATGTTCTGAGTGTTCTGAGTGTTCTAAATGTTCTGAGTGTTCTAAATGTTCTGAGTGTTCTGAGTGTTCTAAATGTTCTGAGTGTTCTAAATGTTCTAATTGTTCTGAGTGTTCTAAATGTTCTGAGTGTTCTAAATGTTCTGAGTGTTCTAAATGTTCTGAGTGTTTTGAGTGTTCTAAATGTTCTAATTGTTTTGAGTGTTCTAAATGTTCTGAGTGTTCTAAATGTTCTGAGTGTTCTAAATGTTCTAATTGTTCTGAGTGTTCTAAATGTTCTAAATGTTTAGAGTTCTAAATGTTCTGAGTGTTCTAAATGTTCTGAGTGTTCTAAATGTTCTAATTGTTCTGAGTGTTCTAGATGTTCTGAGTGTTCTGAGTGTTCTAAATGTTCTGAGTGTTCTAAATGTTCTAATTGTTCTGAGTGTTCTAAATGTTCTGAGTGTTCTAAATGTTCTAATTGTTCTAAATGTTCTAAATATTCTTAGTGTTCTAAATGTTCTGAGTGTTCTAAATGTTCTAATTGTTCTGAGTGTTCTAAATGTTCTGAGTGTTCTGAGTGTTCTAAATGTTCTGAGTGTTCAAAATGTTCTAATTGTTCTGAGTGTTCTAAATGTTCCTGAGTGTTCTAAATGTTCTGAGTGTTCTAAATGTTCTAATTGTTCTGCGTGTTCTAAATGTTCTGAGTGTTCTAAATGTTCTGAGTGTTCTGAGTGTTCTAAATGTTCTGAGTGTTCTAAATGTTCTGAGTGTTCTAAATGTTCTAATTGTTCTGCGTGTTCTAAATGTTCTGAGTGTTCTAAATGTTCTAATTGTTCTGAGTGTTCTAAATGTTCTGAGTGTTCTAAATGTTCTAATTGTTCTGAGTGTTCTAAATGTTCTAATTGTTCTGAGTGTTCTAAATGTTCTGAGTGTTCAAAATGTTCTAATTGTTCTGAGTGTTCTAAATGTTCCTGAGTGTTCTAAATGTTCTGAGTGTTCTAAATGTTCTAATTGTTCTGCGTGTTCTAAATGTTCTGAGTGTTCTAAATGTTCTGAGTGTTCTGAGTGTTCTAAATGTTCTGAGTGTTCTAAAAATTCTGAGTGTTCTAAATGTTCTAATTGTTCTGCGTGTTCTAAATGTTCTGAGTGTTCTAAATGTTCTAATTGTTCTGAGTGTTCTAAATGTTCTGAGTGTTCTAAATGTTCTAATTGTTCTGAGTGTTCTAAATGTTCTAATTGTTCTGAGTGTTCTAAATGTTCTGAGTGTTCTAAATGTTCTAATTGTTCTGAGTGTTCTAAATGTTCTGAGTGTTCTAAATGTTCTAATTGTTCTGAGTGTTCTAAATGTTCTGAGTGTTCTAAATGTTCTGAGTGTTCTGAGTGTTCTAAATGTTCCTGAGTGTTCTAATTGTTCTGAGTGTTCTAAATGTTCTAATTGTTCTGCGTGTTCTAAATGTTCTGAGTGTTCTAAATGTTCTGAGTGTTCTGAGTGTTCTAAATGTTCTGAGTGTTCTGAGTGTTCTAAATGTTCTGAGTGTTCTAAATGTTCTAAATGTTCTGAGTGTTCTAAATGTTCTGAGTGCTCTAAATGTTCTGCGTGTTCTAAATGTTCTAATTGTTCTGAGTGTTCTAAATGTTCTGAGTGTTCTGAGTGTTCTAAATGTTCTGAGTGTTCTAAATGTTCTAATTGTTCTGAGTGTTCTAAATGTTCTGAGTGTTCTAAATGTTCTGAGTGTTCTAAATGTTCTAATTGTTCTGAGTGTTCTAAATATTCTGAGTGTTCTAAATGTTCTAAATGTTCTGAGTGTTCTAAATGTTCTGAGTGTTCTAAATGTTCTAATTGTTCTGAGTGTTCTAAATGTTCTGAGTGTTCTAAATGTTCTAATTGTTCTGAGTGTTCTAAATGTTCTGAGTGTTCTAAATGTTCTGAGTGTTCTAAATGTTCTAATTGTTCTGATTGTTCTAAATATTCTGAGTGTTCTGAGTGTTCTAAATGTTCTGAGTGTACTAAATGTTCTAAATGTTCTGAGTGTTCTAAATGTTCTGAGTGTTCTAAATGTTCTGAGTGTTCTAAATGTTCAAATTGTTCTGAGTGTTCTAGATGTTCTGAGTTTTCTGAGTGTTCTAAATGTTCTGAGTGTTCTAAATGTTCTAATTGTTCTGAGTGTTCTAAATGTTCTGAGTGTTCTAAATGTTCTGAGTGTTCTAAATGTTCTAATTGTTCTGAGTGTTCTAAATGTTCTGAGTGTTCTGAGTGTTCTAAATGTTCTAATTGTTCTGAGTGTTCTAAATGTTCTGAGTGTTCTGAGTGTTCGAAATGTTCTGAGTGTTCTAAATGTTCTGAGTGTTCTGAGTGTTCTAAATGTTCTGAGTGTTCTAAATGTTCTAATTGTTCTGAGTGTTCTAAATGTTCTGAGTGTTCTAAATGTTCTAATTGTTCTGAGTGTTCTAAATGTTCTAATTGTTCTGAGTGTTCTAAATGTTCTGAGTGTTCTAAATGTTCTAATTGTTCTGAGTTTTCTAAATGTTCTGAGTGTTCTAAATGTTCTAATTGTTCTGAGTGTTCTAAATGTTCTGAGTGTTCTAAATGTTCTGAGTGTTCTAAATGTTCTAATTGTTCTGAGTGTTCTAAATGTTCTGAGTGTTCTAAATGTTCTAATTGTTCTGAGTGTTCTAAATGTTCTGAGTGTTCTGAGTGTTCTAAATGTTCTGAGTGTTCTAAATGTTCTGAGTGTTCTGAGTGTTCTAAATGTTCTGAGTGTTCTAAATGTTCTAATTGTTCTGAGTGTTCTAAATGTTCTGAGTGTTCTAAATGTTCTGAGTGTTCTAAATGTTCTAATTGTTTTGAGTGTTCTAAATGTTCTAATTGTTTTGAGTGTTCTAAATGTTCTGAGTGTTCTAAATGTTCTGAGTGTTCTAAATGTTCTAATTGTTCTGAGTGTTCTAAATGTTCTAAATGTTTAGAGTTCTAAATGTTCTGAGTGTTCTAAATGTTCTGAGTGTTCTAAATGTTCTAATTGTTCTGAGTGTTCTAGATGTTCTGAGTGTTCTGAGTGTTCTAAATGTTCTGAGTGTTCTAAATGTTCTAATTGTTCTGAGTGTTCTAAATGTTCTGAGTGTTCTAAATGTTCTAATTGTTCTAAATGTTCTAAATATTCTTAGTGTTCTAAATGTTCTGAGTGTTCTAAATGTTCTAATTGTTCTGAGTGTTCTAAATGTTCTGAGTGTTCTGAGTGTTCTAAATGTTCTGAGTGTTCAAAATGTTCTAATTGTTCTGAGTGTTCTAAATGTTCCTGAGTGTTCTAAATGTTCTGAGTGTTCTAAATGTTCTAATTGTTCTGCGTGTTCTAAATGTTCTGAGTGTTCTAAATGTTCTGAGTGTTCTGAGTGTTCTAAATGTTCTGAGTGTTCTAAAAATTCTGAGTGTTCTAAATGTTCTAATTGTTCTGCGTGTTCTAAATGTTCTGAGTGTTCTAAATGTTCTAATTGTTCTGAGTGTTCTAAATGTTCTGAGTGTTCTAAATGTTCTAATTGTTCTGAGTGTTCTAAATGTTCTAATTGTTCTGAGTGTTCTAAATGTTCTGAGTGTTCTAAATGTTCTAATTGTTCTGAGTGTTCTAAATGTTCTGAGTGTTCTAAATGTTCTAATTGTTCTGAGTGTTCTAAATGTTCTGAGTGTTCTAAATGTTCTGAGTGTTCTAAATGTTCTAATTGTTCTGAGTGTTCTAAATGTTCTGAGTGTTCTAAATGTTCTAATTGTTCTGAGTGTTCTAAATGTTCTAATTGTTCTGAGTGTTCTAAATGTTCTGAGTGTTCTGAGTGTTCTAAATGTTCTGAGTGTTCAAAATGTTCTAAATGTTCTGAGTGTTCTAAATGTTCTAATTGTTCTGCGTGTTCTAAATGTTCTGAGTGTTCTAAATGTTCTGAGTGTTCTAAATGTTCTAATTGTTCTGAGTGTTCTAAATGTTCTGAGTGTTCTAAATGTTCTAATTGTTCTGAGTGTTCTAAATGTTCTGAGTGTTCTGAGTGTTCTAAATGTTCTGAGTGTTCTGAGTGTTCGAAATGTTCTGAGTGTTCTAAATGTTCTGAGTGTTCTGAGTGTTCTAAATGTTCTGAGTGTTCTAAATGTTCTAATTGTTCTGAGTGTTCTAAATGTTCTGAGTGTTCTAAATGTTCTAATTGTTCTGAGTGTTCTAAATGTTCTAATTGTTCTGAGTGTTCTAAATGTTCTGAGTGTTCTAAATGTTCTAATTGTTCTGAGTTTTCTAAATGTTCTGAGTGTTCTAAATGTTCTAATTGTTCTGAGTGTTCTAAATGTTCTGAGTGTTCTAAATGTTCTGAGTGTTCTAAATGTTCTAATTGTTCTGAGTGTTCTAAATGTTCTGAGTGTTCTAAATGTTCTAATTGTTCTGAGTGTTCTAAATGTTCTGAGTGTTCTGAGTGTTCTAAATGTTCTGAGTGTTCTAAATGTTCTGAGTGTTCTGAGTGTTCTAAATGTTCTGAGTGTTCTAAATGTTCTAATTGTTCTGAGTGTTCTAAATGTTCTGAGTGTTCTAAATGTTCTGAGTGTTCTAAATGTTCTGAGTGTTTTGAGTGTTCTAAATGTTCTAATTGTTTTGAGTGTTCTAAATGTTCTGAGTGTTCTAAATGTTCTGAGTGTTCTAAATGTTCTAATTGTTCTGAGTGTTCTAAATGTTCTAAATGTTTAGAGTTCTAAATGTTCTGAGTGTTCTAAATGTTCTGAGTGTTCTAAATGTTCTAATTGTTCTGAGTGTTCTAGATGTTCTGAGTGTTCTGAGTGTTCTAAATGTTCTGAGTGTTCTAAATGTTCTAATTGTTCTGAGTGTTCTAAATGTTCTGAGTGTTCTAAATGTTCTAATTGTTCTAAATGTTCTAAATATTCTTAGTGTTCTAAATGTTCTGAGTGTTCTAAATGTTCTAATTGTTCTGAGTGTTCTAAATGTTCTGAGTGTTCTGAGTGTTCTAAATGTTCTGAGTGTTCAAAATGTTCTAATTGTTCTGAGTGTTCTAAATGTTCCTGAGTGTTCTAAATGTTCTGAGTGTTCTAAATGTTCTAATTGTTCTGCGTGTTCTAAATGTTCTGAGTGTTCTAAATGTTCTGAGTGTTCTGAGTGTTCTAAATGTTCTGAGTGTTCTAAATGTTCTGAGTGTTCTAAATGTTCTAATTGTTCTGCGTGTTCTAAATGTTCTGAGTGTTCTAAATGTTCTAATTGTTCTGAGTGTTCTAAATGTTCTGAGTGTTCTAAATGTTCTAATTGTTCTGAGTGTTCTAAATGTTCTAATTGTTCTGAGTGTTCTAAATGTTCTGAGTGTTCAAAATGTTCTAATTGTTCTGAGTGTTCTAAATGTTCCTGAGTGTTCTAAATGTTCTGAGTGTTCTAAATGTTCTAATTGTTCTGCGTGTTCTAAATGTTCTGAGTGTTCTAAATGTTCTGAGTGTTCTGAGTGTTCTAAATGTTCTGAGTGTTCTAAAAATTCTGAGTGTTCTAAATGTTCTAATTGTTCTGCGTGTTCTAAATGTTCTGAGTGTTCTAAATGTTCTAATTGTTCTGAGTGTTCTAAATGTTCTGAGTGTTCTAAATGTTCTAATTGTTCTGAGTGTTCTAAATGTTCTAATTGTTCTGAGTGTTCTAAATGTTCTGAGTGTTCTAAATGTTCTAATTGTTCTGAGTGTTCTAAATGTTCTGAGTGTTCTAAATGTTCTAATTGTTCTGAGTGTTCTAAATGTTCTGAGTGTTCTAAATGTTCTGAGTGTTCTGAGTGTTCTAAATGTTCCTGAGTGTTCTAATTGTTCTGAGTGTTCTAAATGTTCTAATTGTTCTGCGTGTTCTAAATGTTCTGAGTGTTCTAAATGTTCTGAGTGTTCTGAGTGTTCTAAATGTTCTGAGTGTTCTGAGTGTTCTAAATGTTCTGAGTGTTCTAAATGTTCTAAATGTTCTGAGTGTTCTAAATGTTCTGAGTGCTCTAAATGTTCTGCGTGTTCTAAATGTTCTAATTGTTCTGAGTGTTCTAAATGTTCTGAGTGTTCTGAGTGTTCTAAATGTTCTGAGTGTTCTAAATGTTCTAATTGTTCTGAGTGTTCTAAATGTTCTGAGTGTTCTAAATGTTCTGAGTGTTCTAAATGTTCTAATTGTTCTGAGTGTTCTAAATATTCTGAGTGTTCTAAATGTTCTAAATGTTCTGAGTGTTCTAAATGTTCTGAGTGTTCTAAATGTTCTAATTGTTCTGAGTGTTCTAAATGTTCTGAGTGTTCTAAATGTTCTAATTGTTCTGAGTGTTCTAAATGTTCTGAGTGTTCTAAATGTTCTGAGTGTTCTAAATGTTCTAATTGTTCTGATTGTTCTAAATATTCTGAGTGTTCTGAGTGTTCTAAATGTTCTGAGTGTACTAAATGTTCTAAATGTTCTGAGTGTTCTAAATGTTCTGAGTGTTCTAAATGTTCTGAGTGTTCTAAATGTTCAAATTGTTCTGAGTGTTCTAGATGTTCTGAGTTTTCTGAGTGTTCTAAATGTTCTGAGTGTTCTAAATGTTCTAATTGTTCTGAGTGTTCTAAATGTTCTGAGTGTTCTAAATGTTCTGAGTGTTCTAAATGTTCTAATTGTTCTGAGTGTTCTAAATGTTCTGAGTGTTCTGAGTGTTCTAAATGTTCTAATTGTTCTGAGTGTTCTAAATGTTCTGAGTGTTCTGAGTGTTCGAAATGTTCTGAGTGTTCTAAATGTTCTGAGTGTTCTGAGTGTTCTAAATGTTCTGAGTGTTCTAAATGTTCTAATTGTTCTGAGTGTTCTAAATGTTCTGAGTGTTCTAAATGTTCTAATTGTTCTGAGTGTTCTAAATGTTCTAATTGTTCTGAGTGTTCTAAATGTTCTGAGTGTTCTAAATGTTCTAATTGTTCTGAGTTTTCTAAATGTTCTGAGTGTTCTAAATGTTCTAATTGTTCTGAGTGTTCTAAATGTTCTGAGTGTTCTAAATGTTCTGAGTGTTCTAAATGTTCTAATTGTTCTGAGTGTTCTAAATGTTCTGAGTGTTCTAAATGTTCTAATTGTTCTGAGTGTTCTAAATGTTCTGAGTGTTCTGAGTGTTCTAAATGTTCTGAGTGTTCTAAATGTTCTGAGTGTTCTGAGTGTTCTAAATGTTCTGAGTGTTCTAAATGTTCTAATTGTTCTGAGTGTTCTAAATGTTCTGAGTGTTCTAAATGTTCTGAGTGTTCTAAATGTTCTAATTGTTTTGAGTGTTCTAAATGTTCTAATTGTTTTGAGTGTTCTAAATGTTCTGAGTGTTCTAAATGTTCTGAGTGTTCTAAATGTTCTAATTGTTCTGAGTGTTCTAAATGTTCTAAATGTTTAGAGTTCTAAATGTTCTGAGTGTTCTAAATGTTCTGAGTGTTCTAAATGTTCTAATTGTTCTGAGTGTTCTAGATGTTCTGAGTGTTCTGAGTGTTCTAAATGTTCTGAGTGTTCTAAATGTTCTAATTGTTCTGAGTGTTCTAAATGTTCTGAGTGTTCTAAATGTTCTAATTGTTCTAAATGTTCTAAATATTCTTAGTGTTCTAAATGTTCTGAGTGTTCTAAATGTTCTAATTGTTCTGAGTGTTCTAAATGTTCTGAGTGTTCTGAGTGTTCTAAATGTTCTGAGTGTTCAAAATGTTCTAATTGTTCTGAGTGTTCTAAATGTTCCTGAGTGTTCTAAATGTTCTGAGTGTTCTAAATGTTCTAATTGTTCTGCGTGTTCTAAATGTTCTGAGTGTTCTAAATGTTCTGAGTGTTCTGAGTGTTCAAAATGTTCTGAGTGTTCTAAAAATTCTGAGTGTTCTAAATGTTCTAATTGTTCTGCGTGTTCTAAATGTTCTGAGTGTTCTAAATGTTCTAATTGTTCTGAGTGTTCTAAATGTTCTGAGTGTTCTAAATGTTCTAATTGTTCTGAGTGTTCTAAATGTTCTAATTGTTCTGAGTGTTCTAAATGTTCTGAGTGTTCTAAATGTTCTAATTGTTCTGAGTGTTCTAAATGTTCTGAGTGTTCTAAATGTTCTAATTGTTCTGAGTGTTCTAAATGTTCTGAGTGTTCTAAATGTTCTGAGTGTTCTAAATGTTCTAATTGTTCTGAGTGTTCTAAATGTTCTGAGTGTTCTAAATGTTCTAATTGTTCTGAGTGTTCTAAATGTTCTAATTGTTCTGAGTGTTCTAAATGTTCTGAGTGTTCTGAGTGTTCTAAATGTTCTGAGTGTTCAAAATGTTCTAATTGTTCTGAGTGTTCTAAATGTTCCTGAGTGTTCTAAATGTTCTGAGTGTTCTAAATGTTCTAATTGTTCTGCGTGTTCTAAATGTTCTGAGTGTTCTAAATGTTCTGAGTGTTCTAAATGTTCTAATTGTTCTGAGTGTTCTAAATGTTCTGAGTGTTCTAAATGTTCTAATTGTTCTGAGTGTTCTAAATGTTCTGAGTGTTCTGAGTGTTCTAAATGTTCTGAGTGTTCTGAGTGTTCGAAATGTTCTGAGTGTTCTAAATGTTCTGAGTGTTCTGAGTGTTCTAAATGTTCTGAGTGTTCTAAATGTTCTAATTGTTCTGAGTGTTCTAAATGTTCTGAGTGTTCTAAATGTTCTAATTGTTCTGAGTGTTCTAAATGTTCTAATTGTTCTGAGTGTTCTAAATGTTCTGAGTGTTCTAAATGTTCTAATTGTTCTGAGTTTTCTAAATGTTCTGAGTGTTCTAAATGTTCTAATTGTTCTGAGTGTTCTAAATGTTCTGAGTGTTCTAAATGTTCTGAGTGTTCTAAATGTTCTAATTGTTCTGAGTGTTCTAAATGTTCTGAGTGTTCTAAATGTTCTAATTGTTCTGAGTGTTCTAAATGTTCTGAGTGTTCTGAGTGTTCTAAATGTTCTGAGTGTTCTAAATGTTCTGAGTGTTCTGAGTGTTCTAAATGTTCTGAGTGTTCTAAATGTTCTAATTGTTCTGAGTGTTCTAAATGTTCTGAGTGTTCTAAATGTTCTGAGTGTTCTAAATGTTCTGAGTGTTTTGAGTGTTCTAAATGTTCTAATTGTTTTGAGTGTTCTAAATGTTCTGAGTGTTCTAAATGTTCTGAGTGTTCTAAATGTTCTAATTGTTCTGAGTGTTCTAAATGTTCTAAATGTTTAGAGTTCTAAATGTTCTGAGTGTTCTAAATGTTCTGAGTGTTCTAAATGTTCTAATTGTTCTGAGTGTTCTAGATGTTCTGAGTGTTCTGAGTGTTCTAAATGTTCTGAGTGTTCTAAATGTTCTAATTGTTCTGAGTGTTCTAAATGTTCTGAGTGTTCTAAATGTTCTAATTGTTCTAAATGTTCTAAATATTCTTAGTGTTCTAAATGTTCTGAGTGTTCTAAATGTTCTAATTGTTCTGAGTGTTCTAAATGTTCTGAGTGTTCTGAGTGTTCTAAATGTTCTGAGTGTTCAAAATGTTCTAATTGTTCTGAGTGTTCTAAATGTTCCTGAGTGTTCTAAATGTTCTGAGTGTTCTAAATGTTCTAATTGTTCTGCGTGTTCTAAATGTTCTGAGTGTTCTAAATGTTCTGAGTGTTCTGAGTGTTCTAAATGTTCTGAGTGTTCTAAATGTTCTGAGTGTTCTAAATGTTCTAATTGTTCTGCGTGTTCTAAATGTTCTGAGTGTTCTAAATGTTCTAATTGTTCTGAGTGTTCTAAATGTTCTGAGTGTTCTAAATGTTCTAATTGTTCTGAGTGTTCTAAATGTTCTAATTGTTCTGAGTGTTCTAAATGTTCTGAGTGTTCTAAATGTTCTAATTGTTCTGAGTGTTCTAAATGTTCTGAGTGTTCTAAATGTTCTAATTGTTCTGAGTGTTCTAAATGTTCTGAGTGTTCTAAATGTTCTGAGTGTTCTAAATGTTCTAATTGTTCTGAGTGTTCTAAATGTTCTGAGTGTTCTAAATGTTCTAATTGTTCTGAGTGTTCTAAATGTTCTGAGTGTTCTGAGTGTTCTAAATGTTCTGAGTGTTCTAAATGTTCTGAGTGTTCTGAGTGTTCTAAATGTTCTGAGTGTTCTAAATGTTCTAATTGTTCTGAGTGTTCTAAATGTTCTAAATGTTTAGAGTTCTAAATGTTCTGAGTGTTCTAAATGTTCTGAGTGTTCTAAATGTTCTAATTGTTTTGAGTGTTCTAAATGTTCTGAGTGTTCTAAATGTTCTAATTGTTTTGAGTGTTCTAAATGTTCTGAGTGTTCTAAATGTTCTGAGTGTTCTAAATGTTCTAATTGTTCTAAATGTTCTAAATGTTCTGAGTGTTCTAAATGTTCTGAGTGTTCTAAATGTTCTAATTGTTCTGAGTGTTCTAAATGTTCTGAGTGTTCTAAATGGTCTAATTGTTCTGAGTGTTCTAAATGTTCTAATTGTTCTGAGTGTTCTAAATGTTCTGAGTGTTCTGAGTGTTCTAAATGTTCTGAGTGTTCAAAATGTTCTAATTGTTCTGAGTGTTCTAAATGTTCCTGAGTGTTCTAAATGTTCTGAGTGTTCTAAATGTTCTAATTGTTCTGCGTGTTCTAAATGTTCTGAGTGTTCTAAATGTTCTGAGTGTTCTAAATGTTCTAATTGTTCTGAGTGTTCTAAATGTTCTGAGTGTTCTAAATGTTCTAATTGTTCTGAGTGTTCTAAATGTTCTGAGTGTTCTGAGTGTTCTAAATGTTCTGAGTGTTCTAAATGTTCTGAGTGTTCTGAGTGTTCTAAATGTTCTGAGTGTTCTAAATGTTCTAATTGTTCTGAGTGTTCTAAATGTTCTAAATGTTTAGAGTTCTAAATGTTCTGAGTGTTCTAAATGTTCTGAGTGTTCTGAGTGTTCTAAATGTTCTGAGTGTTCTAAATGTTCTAATTGTTCTGAGTGTTCTAAATGTTCTAAATGTTTAGAGTTCTAAATGTTCTGAGTGTTCTAAATGTTCTTAGTGTTCTAAATGTTCTAATTGTTTTGAGTGTTCTAAATGTTCTGAGTGTTCTAAATGTTCTAATTGTTTTGAGTGTTCTAAATGTTCTAATTGTTCTGAGTGTTCTAAATGTTCTAATTGTTCTGAGTGTTCTAAATGTTCTGAGTGTTCTAAATGTTCTAATTGTTCTGAGTTTTCTAAATGTTCTGAGTGTTCTAAATGTTCTAATTGTTCTGAGTGTTCTAAATGTTCTGAGTGTTCTAAATGTTCTGAGTGTTCTAAATGTTCTAATTGTTCTGAGTGTTCTAAATGTTCTGAGTGTTCTAAATGTTCTAATTGTTCTGAGTGTTCTAAATGTTCTGAGTGTTCTGAGTGTTCTAAATGTTCTGAGTGTTCTAAATGTTCTGAGTGTTCTGAGTGTTCTAAATGTTCTGAGTGTTCTAAATGTTCTAATTGTTCTGAGTGTTCTAAATGTTCTGAGTGTTCTAAATGTTCTGAGTGTTCTAAATGTTCTGAGTGTTTTGAGTGTTCTAAATGTTCTAATTGTTTTGAGTGTTCTAAATGTTCTGAGTGTTCTAAATGTTCTGAGTGTTCTAAATGTTCTAATTGTTCTGAGTGTTCTAAATGTTCTAAATGTTTAGAGTTCTAAATGTTCTGAGTGTTCTAAATGTTCTGAGTGTTCTAAATGTTCTAATTGTTCTGAGTGTTCTAGATGTTCTGAGTGTTCTGAGTGTTCTAAATGTTCTGAGTGTTCTAAATGTTCTAATTGTTCTGAGTGTTCTAAATGTTCTGAGTGTTCTAAATGTTCTAATTGTTCTAAATGTTCTAAATATTCTTAGTGTTCTAAATGTTCTGAGTGTTCTAAATGTTCTAATTGTTCTGAGTGTTCTAAATGTTCTGAGTGTTCTGAGTGTTCTAAATGTTCTGAGTGTTCAAAATGTTCTAATTGTTCTGAGTGTTCTAAATGTTCCTGAGTGTTCTAAATGTTCTGAGTGTTCTAAATGTTCTAATTGTTCTGCGTGTTCTAAATGTTCTGAGTGTTCTAAATGTTCTGAGTGTTCTGAGTGTTCTAAATGTTCTGAGTGTTCTAAATGTTCTGAGTGTTCTAAATGTTCTAATTGTTCTGCGTGTTCTAAATGTTCTGAGTGTTCTAAATGTTCTAATTGTTCTGAGTGTTCTAAATGTTCTGAGTGTTCTAAATGTTCTAATTGTTCTGAGTGTTCTAAATGTTCTAATTGTTCTGAGTGTTCTAAATGTTCTGAGTGTTCTAAATGTTCTAATTGTTCTGAGTGTTCTAAATGTTCTGAGTGTTCTAAATGTTCTAATTGTTCTGAGTGTTCTAAATGTTCTGAGTGTTCTAAATGTTCTGAGTGTTCTAAATGTTCTAATTGTTCTGAGTGTTCTAAATGTTCTGAGTGTTCTAAATGTTCTAATTGTTCTGAGTGTTCTAAATGTTCTGAGTGTTCTGAGTGTTCTAAATGTTCTGAGTGTTCTAAATGTTCTGAGTGTTCTGAGTGTTCTAAATGTTCTGAGTGTTCTAAATGTTCTAATTGTTCTGAGTGTTCTAAATGTTCTAAATGTTTAGAGTTCTAAATGTTCTGAGTGTTCTAAATGTTCTGAGTGTTCTAAATGTTCTAATTGTTTTGAGTGTTCTAAATGTTCTGAGTGTTCTAAATGTTCTAATTGTTTTGAGTGTTCTAAATGTTCTGAGTGTTCTAAATGTTCTGAGTGTTCTAAATGTTCTAATTGTTCTAAATGTTCTAAATGTTCTGAGTGTTCTAAATGTTCTGAGTGTTCTAAATGTTCTAATTGTTCTGAGTGTTCTAAATGTTCTGAGTGTTCTAAATGGTCTAATTGTTCTGAGTGTTCTAAATGTTCTAATTGTTCTGAGTGTTCTAAATGTTCTGAGTGTTCTGAGTGTTCTAAATGTTCTGAGTGTTCAAAATGTTCTAATTGTTCTGAGTGTTCTAAATGTTCCTGAGTGTTCTAAATGTTCTGAGTGTTCTAAATGTTCTAATTGTTCTGCGTGTTCTAAATGTTCTGAGTGTTCTAAATGTTCTGAGTGTTCTAAATGTTCTAATTGTTCTGAGTGTTCTAAATGTTCTGAGTGTTCTAAATGTTCTAATTGTTCTGAGTGTTCTAAATGTTCTGAGTGTTCTGAGTGTTCTAAATGTTCTGAGTGTTCTAAATGTTCTGAGTGTTCTGAGTGTTCTAAATGTTCTGAGTGTTCTAAATGTTCTAATTGTTCTGAGTGTTCTAAATGTTCTAAATGTTTAGAGTTCTAAATGTTCTGAGTGTTCTAAATGTTCTGAGTGTTCTGAGTGTTCTAAATGTTCTGAGTGTTCTAAATGTTCTAATTGTTCTGAGTGTTCTAAATGTTCTAAATGTTTAGAGTTCTAAATGTTCTGAGTGTTCTAAATGTTCTTAGTGTTCTAAATGTTCTAATTGTTTTGAGTGTTCTAAATGTTCTGAGTGTTCTAAATGTTCTAATTGTTTTGAGTGTTCTAAATGTTCTGAGTGTTCTAAATGTTCTGAGTGTTCTAAATGTTCTAATTGTTCTAAATGTTCTAAATGTTCTGAGTGTTCTAAATGTTCTGAGTGTTCTAAATGTTCTAATTGTTCTGAGTGTTCTAAATGTTCTGAGTGTTCTAAATGTTCTAATTGTTCTGAGTGTTCTAAATGTTCTAATTGTTCTGAGTGTTCTAAATGTTCTGAGTGTTCTAAATGTTCTAATTGTTCTGAGTGTTCTAAATTTTCTGAGTGTTCTAAATGTTCTAATTGTTCTGAGTGTTCTAAATGTTCTGAGTGTTCTAAATGTTCTGAGTGTTCTAAATGTTCTAATTGTTCTGAGTGTTCTAAATGTTCTGAGTGTTCTAAATGTTCTGAGTGTTCTAAATGTTCTAATTGTTCTGAGTGTTCTAAATGTTCTGAGTGTTCTGAGTGTTCTAAATGTTCTGAGTGTTCTGAGTGTTCTAAATGTTCTGAGTGTTCTAAATGTTCTAATTGTTCTGAGTGTTCTAAATGTTCTAAATGTTTAGAGTTCTAAATGTTCTGAGTGTTCTAAATGTTCTGAGTGTTCTAAATGTTCTAATTGTTTTGAGTGTTCTAAATGTTCTGAGTGTTCTAAATGTTCTAATTGTTTTGAGTGTTCTAAATGTTCTGAGTGTTCTAAATGTTCTGAGTGTTCTAAATGTTATAATTGTTCTAAATGTTCTAAATGTTCTGAGTGTTCTAAATGTTCTGAGTGTTCTAAATGTTCTAATTGTTCTGAGTATTCTAAATGTTCTGAGTGTTCTGAGTGTTCTAAATGTTCTGAGTGTTCAAAATGTTCTAATTGTTCTGAGTGTTCTAAATGTTCCTGAGTGTTCTAATTGTTCTGAGTGTTCTAAATGTTCTAATTGTTCTGCGTGTTCTAAATGTTCTGAGTGTTCTAAATGTTCTGAGTGTTCTAAATTTTCTGAGTGTTCTAAATGTTCTGAGTGTTCTAAATGTTCTAATTGTTCTGAGTGTTCTAAATGTTCTGAGTGTTCTAAATGTTCTAATTGTTCTGAGTGTTCTAAATGTTCTGAGTGTTTTAAATGTTCTGAGTGTTCTAAATGTTCTAATTGTTTTGAGTGTTCTAAATGTTCTAATTGTTCTGAGTGTTCTAAATGTTCTAATTGTTCTGAGTGTTCTAAATGTTCTGAGTGTTCTGAGTGTTCTAAATGTTCTGAGTGTTCTAAATGTTCTAAATGTTCTGAGTGTTCTAAATGTTCTGAGTGCTCTAAATGTTCTGCGTGTTCTAAATGTTCTAAATGTTCTGAGTGTTCTAAATGTTCTGAGTGTTCTAAATGTTCTAATTGTTCTGAGTGTTCTAAATGTTCTTAGTGTTCTAAATGTTCTAATTGTTCTGAGTGTTCTACATGTTCTGAGTGTTCTGAGTGTTCTAAATGTTCTGAGTGTTCTAAATGTTCTGAGTGTTCTAAATGTTCTAAATGTTCTGAGTGTTCTAAATGTTCTGAGTGTTCTAAATGTTCTGAGTGTTCTAAATGTTCTAAATGCTCTGAGTGTTCTAAATGTTCTAAATGTTCTGAGTGTTCTGAGTGTTCTAATTGTTCTGAGTGTTCTAAAAGTTCTAATTGTTCAGAGTGTTCTAAATGTTCTGAGTGTTCTGAGTGTTCTAAATGTTCTGAGTGTTCTAAATGTTCTAAATGTTCTGAGTGTTCTAAATGTTCTGAGTGCTCTAAATGTTCTGCGTGTTCTAAATGTTCTAATTGTTCTGAGTGTTCTAAATGTTCTGAGTGTTCTGAGTGTTCTAAATGTTCTGAGTGTTCTAAATGTTCTAATTGTTCTGAGTGTTCTAAATGTTCTGAGTGTTCTAAATGTTCTGAGTGTTCTAAATGTTCTAATTGTTCTGAGTGTTCTAAATGTTCTGAGTGTTCTAAATGTTCTGAGTGTTCTAAATGTTCTAATTGTTCTGATTGTTCTAAATATTCTGAGTGTTCTGAGTGTTCTAAATGTTCTGAGTGTTCAAAATGTTCTAATTGTTCTGAGTGTTCTAAATGTTCCTGAGTGTTCTAATTGTTCTGAGTGTTCTAAATGTTCTAATTGTTCTGCGTGTTCTAAATGTTCTGAGTGTTCTAAATGTTCTGAGTGTTCTAAATTTTCTGAGTGTTCTAAATGTTCTGAGTGTTCTAAATGTTCTAATTGTTCTGAGTGTTCTACATGTTCTGAGTGTTCTAAATGTTCTAATTGTTCTGAGTGTTCTAAATGTTCTGAGTGTTTTAAATGTTCTGAGTGTTCTAAATGTTCTAATTGTTTTGAGTGTTCTAAATGGTCTAATTGTTCTGAGTGTTCTAAATGTTCTAATTGTTCTGAGTGTTCTAAATGTTCTGAGTGTTCTGAGTGTTCTAAATGTTCTGAGTGTTCTAAATGTTCTAAATGTTCTGAGTGTTCTAAATGTTCTGAGTGCTCTAAATGTTCTGCGTGTTCTAAATGTTCTAAATGTTCTGAGTGTTCTAAATGTTCTGAGTGTTCTAAATGTTCTAATTGTTCTGAGTGTTCTAAATGTTCTTAGTGTTCTAAATGTTCTAATTGTTCTGAGTGTTCTAAATGTTCTGAGTGTTCTGAGTGTTCTAAATGTTCTGAGTGTTCTAAATGTTCTGAGTGTTCTAAATGTTCTAAATGTTCTGAGTGTTCTAAATGTTCTGAGTGTTCTAAATGTTCTGAGTGTTCTAAATGTTCTAAATGCTCTGAGTGTTCTAAATGTTCTAAATGTTCTGAGTGTTCTGAGTGTTCTAATTGTTCTGAGTGTTCTAAAAGTTCTAATTGTTCTGAGTGTTCTAAATGTTCTGAGTGTTCTGAGTGTTCTAAATGTTCTGAGTGTTCTAAATGTTCTAAATGTTCTGAGTGTTCTAAATGTTCTGAGTGCTCTAAATGTTCTGCGTGTTCTAAATGTTCTAATTGTTCTGAGTGTTCTAAATGTTCTGAGTGTTCTGAGTGTTCTAAATGTTCTGAGTGTTCTAAATGTTCTAATTGTTCTGAGTGTTCTAAATGTTCTGAGTGTTCTAAATGTTCTGAGTGTTCTAAATGTTCTAATTGTTCTGAGTGTTCTAAATGTTCTGAGTGTTCTAAATGTTCTGAGTGTTCTAAATGTTCTAATTGTTCTGATTGTTCTAAATATTCTGAGTGTTCTGAGTGTTCTAAATGTTCTGAGTGTACTAAATGTTCTAAATGTTCTGAGTGTTCTAAATGTTCTGAGTGTTCTAAATGTTCTGAGTGTTCTAAATGTTCAAATTGTTCTGAGTGTTCTAGATGTTCTGAGTTTTCTGAGTGTTCTAAATGTTCTGAGTGTTCTAAATGTTCCAATTGTTCTGAGTGTTCTAAATGTTCTGAGTGTTCTAAATGTTCTGAGTGTTCTAAATGTTCTAATTGTTCTGAGTGTTCTAAATGTTCTGAGTGTTCTGAGTGTTCTAAATGTTCTAATTGTTCTGAGTGTTCTAAATGTTCTGAGTGTTCTGAGTGTTCGAAATGTTCTGAGTGTTCTAAATGTTCTGAGTGTTCTGAGTGTTCTAAATGTTCTGAGTGTTCTAAATGTTCTAATTGTTCTGAGTGTTCTAAATGTTCTGAGTGTTCTAAATGTTCTAATTGTTCTGAGTGTTCTAAATGTTCTAATTGTTCTGAGTGTTCTAAATGTTCTGAGTGTTCTAAATGTTCTAATTGTTCTGAGTGTTCTAAATGTTCTGAGTGTTCTAAATGTTCTAATTGTTCTGAGTGTTCTAAATGTTCTGAGTGTTCTAAATGTTCTGAGTGTTCTAAATGTTCTAATTGTTCTGAGTGTTCTAAATGTTCTGAGTGTTCTAAATGTTCTAATTGTTCTGAGTGTTCTAAATGTTCTGAGTGTTCTGAGTGTTCTAAATGTTCTGAGTGTTCTAAATGTTCTGAGTGTTCTGAGTGTTCTAAATGTTCTGAGTGTTCTAAATGTTCTAATTGTTCTGAGTGTTCTAAATGTTCTAAATGTTTAGAGTTCTAAATGTTCTGAGTGTTCTAAATGTTCTGAGTGTTCTAAATGTTCTAATTGTTTTGAGTGTTCTAAATGTTCTGAGTGTTCTAAATGTTCTAATTGTTTTGAGTGTTCTAAATGTTCTGAGTGTTCTAAATGTTCTGAGTGTTCTAAATGTTCTAATTGTTCTAAATGTTCTAAATGTTCTGAGTGTTCTAAATGTTCTGAGTGTTCTAAATGTTCTAATTGTTCTGAGTGTTCTAAATGTTCTGAGTGTTCTAAATGTTCTAATTGTTCTGAGTGTTCTAAATGTTCTAATTGTTCTGAGTGTTCTAAATGTTCTGAGTGTTCTGAGTGTTCTAAATGTTCTGAGTGTTCAAAATGTTCTAATTGTTCTGAGTGTTCTAAATGTTCCTGAGTGTTCTAAATGTTCTGAGTGTTCTAAATGTTCTAATTGTTCTGCGTGTTCTAAATGTTCTGAGTGTTCTAAATGTTCTGAGTGTTCTAAATGTTCTAATTGTTCTGAGTGTTCTAAATGTTCTGAGTGTTCTAAATGTTCTAATTGTTCTGAGTGTTCTAAATGTTCTGAGTGTTCTGAGTGTTCTAAATGTTCTGAGTGTTCTAAATGTTCTGAGTGTTCTGAGTGTTCTAAATGTTCTGAGTGTTCTAAATGTTCTAATTGTTCTGAGTGTTCTAAATGTTCTAAATGTTTAGAGTTCTAAATGTTCTGAGTGTTCTAAATGTTCTGAGTGTTCTGAGTGCTCTAAATGTTCTGAGTGTTCTAAATGTTCTAATTGTTCTGAGTGTTCTAAATGTTCTAAATGTTTAGAGTTCTAAATGTTCTGAGTGTTCTAAATGTTCTGAGTGTTCTAAATGTTCTAATTGTTTTGAGTGTTCTAAATGTTCTGAGTGTTCTAAATGTTCTAATTGTTTTGAGTGTTCTAAATGTTCTGAGTGTTCTAAATGTTCTGAGTGTTCTAAATGTTCTAATTGTTCTAAATGTTCTAAATGTTCTGAGTGTTCTAAATGTTCTGAGTGTTCTAAATGTTCTAATTGTTCTGAGTGTTCTAAATGTTCTGAGTGTTCTAAATGTTCTAATTGTTCTGAGTGTTCTAAATGTTCTAATTGTTCTGAGTGTTCTAAATGTTCTGAGTGTTCTAAATGTTCTAATTGTTCTGAGTGTTCTAAATGTTCTGAGTGTTCTAAATGTTCTAAATGTTCTAATTGTTCTGAGTGTTCTAAATGTTCTGAGTGTTCTAAATGTTCTGAGTGTTCTAAATGTTCTAATTGTTCTGAGTGTTCTAAATGTTCTGAGTGTTCTAAATGTTCTAATTGTTCTGAGTGTTCTAAATGTTCTGAGTGTTCTGAGTGTTCTAAATGTTCTGAGTGTTCTAAATGTTCTGAGTGTTCTGAGTGTTCTAAATGTTCTGAGTGTTCTAAATGTTCTAATTGTTCTGAGTGTTCTAAATGTTCTAAATGTTTAGAGTTCTAAATGTTCTGAGTGTTCTAAATGTTCTGAGTGTTCTAAATGTTCTAATTGTTTTGAGTGTTCTAAATGTTCTGAGTGTTCTAAATGTTCTAATTGTTTTGAGTGTTCTAAATGTTCTGAGTGTTCTAAATGTTCTGAGTGTTCTAAATGTTCTAATTGTTCTAAATGTTCTAAATGTTCTGAGTGTTCTAAATGTTCTGAGTGTTCTAAATGTTCTAATTGTTCTGAGTATTCTAAATGTTCTGAGTGTTCTGAGTGTTCTAAATGTTCTGAGTGTTCAAAATGTTCTAATTGTTCTGAGTGTTCTAAATGTTCCTGAGTGTTCTAATTGTTCTGAGTGTTCTAAATGTTCTAATTGTTCTGCGTGTTCTAAATGTTCTGAGTGTTCTAAATGTTCTGAGTGTTCTAAATTTTCTGAGTGTTCTAAATGTTCTGAGTGTTCTAAATGTTCTAATTGTTCTGAGTGTTCTAAATGTTCTGAGTGTTCTAAATGTTCTAATTGTTCTGAGTGTTCTAAATGTTCTGAGTGTTTTAAATGTTCTGAGTGTTCTAAATGTTCTAATTGTTTTGAGTGTTCTAAATGTTCTAATTGTTCTGAGTGTTCTAAATGTTCTAATTGTTCTGAGTGTTCTAAATGTTCTGAGTGTTCTGAGTGTTCTAAATGTTCTGAGTGTTCTAAATGTTCTAAATGTTCTGAGTGTTCTAAATGTTCTGAGTGCTCTAAATGTTCTGCGTGTTCTAAATGTTCTAAATGTTCTGAGTGTTCTAAATGTTCTGAGTGTTCTAAATGTTCTAATTGTTCTGAGTGTTCTAAATGTTCTTAGTGTTCTAAATGTTCTAATTGTTCTGAGTGTTCTAAATGTTCTGAGTGTTCTGAGTGTTCTAAATGTTCTGAGTGTTCTAAATGTTCTGAGTGTTCTAAATGTTCTAAATGTTCTGAGTGTTCTAAATGTTCTGAGTGTTCTAAATGTTCTGAGTGTTCTAAATGTTCTAAATGCTCTGAGTGTTCTAAATGTTCTAAATGTTCTGAGTGTTCTGAGTGTTCTAATTGTTCTGAGTGTTCTAAAAGTTCTAATTGTTCTGAGTGTTCTAAATGTTCTGAGTGTTCTGAGTGTTCTAAATGTTCTGAGTGTTCTAAATGTTCTAAATGTTCTGAGTGTTCTAAATGTTCTGAGTGCTC
This sequence comes from Coregonus lavaretus, assembly GCF_964263955.1. Lineage (NCBI taxonomy): Eukaryota > Metazoa > Chordata > Actinopteri > Salmoniformes > Salmonidae > Coregonus > Coregonus lavaretus. The sequence goes on along the minus strand of NW_028159264.1, from coordinate 73,619 downwards.
TAAATGTTCTGCGTGTTCTAAATGTTCTAATTGTTCTGAGTGTTCTAAATGTTCTGAGTGTTCTGAGTGTTCTAAATGTTCTGAGTGTTCTAAATGTTCTAATTGTTCTGAGTGTTCTAAATGTTCTGAGTGTTCTAAATGTTCTGAGTGTTCTAAATGTTCTAATTGTTCTGAGTGTTCTAAATGTTCTGAGTGTTCTAAATGTTCTGAGTGTTCTAAATGTTCTAATTGTTCTGATTGTTCTAAATATTCTGAGTGTTCTGAGTGTTCTAAATGTTCTGAGTGTACTAAATGTTCTAAATGTTCTGAGTGTTCTAAATGTTCTGAGTGTTCTAAATGTTCTGAGTGTTCTAAATGTTCAAATTGTTCTGAGTGTTCTAGATGTTCTGAGTTTTCTGAGTGTTCTAAATGTTCTGAGTGTTCTAAATGTTCTAATTGTTCTGAGTGTTCTAAATGTTCTGAGTGTTCTAAATGTTCTGAGTGTTCTAAATGTTCTAATTGTTCTGAGTGTTCTAAATGTTCTGAGTGTTCTGAGTGTTCTAAATGTTCTAATTGTTCTGAGTGTTCTAAATGTTCTGAGTGTTCTGAGTGTTCGAAATGTTCTGAGTGTTCTAAATGTTCTGAGTGTTCTGAGTGTTCTAAATGTTCTGAGTGTTCTAAATGTTCTAATTGTTCTGAGTGTTCTAAATGTTCTGAGTGTTCTAAATGTTCTAATTGTTCTGAGTGTTCTAAATGTTCTAATTGTTCTGAGTGTTCTAAATGTTCTGAGTGTTCTAAATGTTCTAATTGTTCTGAGTGTTCTAAATGTTCTGAGTGTTCTAAATGTTCTAATTGTTCTGAGTGTTCTAAATGTTCTGAGTGTTCTAAATGTTCTGAGTGTTCTAAATGTTCTAATTGTTCTGAGTGTTCTAAATGTTCTGAGTGTTCTAAATGTTCTAATTGTTCTGAGTGTTCTAAATGTTCTGAGTGTTCTGAGTGTTCTAAATGTTCTGAGTGTTCTAAATGTTCTGAGTGTTCTGAGTGTTCTAAATGTTCTGAGTGTTCTAAATGTTCTAATTGTTCTGAGTGTTCTAAATGTTCTAAATGTTTAGAGTTCTAAATGTTCTGAGTGTTCTAAATGTTCTGAGTGTTCTAAATGTTCTAATTGTTTTGAGTGTTCTAAATGTTCTGAGTGTTCTAAATGTTCTAATTGTTTTGAGTGTTCTAAATGTTCTGAGTGTTCTAAATGTTCTGAGTGTTCTAAATGTTCTAATTGTTCTAAATGTTCTAAATGTTCTGAGTGTTCTAAATGTTCTGAGTGTTCTAAATGTTCTAATTGTTCTGAGTGTTCTAAATGTTCTGAGTGTTCTAAATGTTCTAATTGTTCTGAGTGTTCTAAATGTTCTAATTGTTCTGAGTGTTCTAAATGTTCTGAGTGTTCTGAGTGTTCTAAATGTTCTGAGTGTTCAAAATGTTCTAATTGTTCTGAGTGTTCTAAATGTTCCTGAGTGTTCTAAATGTTCTGAGTGTTCTAAATGTTCTAATTGTTCTGCGTGTTCTAAATGTTCTGAGTGTTCTAAATGTTCTGAGTGTTCTAAATGTTCTAATTGTTCTGAGTGTTCTAAATGTTCTGAGTGTTCTAAATGTTCTAATTGTTCTGAGTGTTCTAAATGTTCTGAGTGTTCTGAGTGTTCTAAATGTTCTGAGTGTTCTAAATGTTCTGAGTGTTCTGGGTGTTCTAAATGTTCTGAGTGTTCTAAATGTTCTAATTGTTCTGAGTGTTCTAAATGTTCTAAATGTTTAGAGTTCTAAATGTTCTGAGTGTTCTAAATGTTCTGAGTGTTCTGAGTGTTCTAAATGTTCTGAGTGTTCTAAATGTTCTAATTGTTCTGAGTGTTCTAAATGTTCTAAATGTTTAGAGTTCTAAATGTTCTGAGTGTTCTAAATGTTCTGAGTGTTCTAAATGTTCTAATTGTTTTGAGTGTTCTAAATGTTCTGAGTGTTCTAAATGTTCTAATTGTTTTGAGTGTTCTAAATGTTCTGAGTGTTCTAAATGTTCTGAGTGTTCTAAATGTTCTAATTGTTCTAAATGTTCTAAATGTTCTGAGTGTTCTAAATGTTCTGAGTGTTCTAAATGTTCTAATTGTTCTGAGTGTTCTAAATGTTCTGAGTGTTCTAAATGTTCTAATTGTTCTGAGTGTTCTAAATGTTCTAATTGTTCTGAGTGTTCTAAATGTTCTGAGTGTTCTAAATGTTCTAATTGTTCTGAGTGTTCTAAATGTTCTGAGTGTTCTAAATGTTCTAATTGTTCTGAGTGTTCTAAATGTTCTGAGTGTTCTAAATGTTCTGAGTGTTCTAAATGTTCTAATTGTTCTGAGTGTTCTAAATGTTCTGAGTGTTCTAAATGTTCTAATTGTTCTGAGTGTTCTAAATGTTCTGAGTGTTCTGAGTGTTCTAAATGTTCTGAGTGTTCTAAATGTTCTGAGTGTTCTGAGTGTTCTAAATGTTCTGAGTGTTCTAAATGTTCTAATTGTTCTGAGTGTTCTAAATGTTCTAAATGTTTAGAGTTCTAAATGTTCTGAGTGTTCTAAATGTTCTGAGTGTTCTAAATGTTCTAATTGTTTTGAGTGTTCTAAATGTTCTGAGTGTTCTAAATGTTCTAATTGTTTTGAGTGTTCTAAATGTTCTGAGTGTTCTAAATGTTCTGAGTGTTCTAAATGTTCTAATTGTTCTAAATGTTCTAAATGTTCTGAGTGTTCTAAATGTTCTGAGTGTTCTAAATGTTCTAATTGTTCTGAGTATTCTAAATGTTCTGAGTGTTCTGAGTGTTCTAAATGTTCTGAGTGTTCAAAATGTTCTAATTGTTCTGAGTGTTCTAAATGTTCCTGAGTGTTCTAATTGTTCTGAGTGTTCTAAATGTTCTAATTGTTCTGCGTGTTCTAAATGTTCTGAGTGTTCTAAATGTTCTGAGTGTTCTAAATTTTCTGAGTGTTCTAAATGTTCTGAGTGTTCTAAATGTTCTAATTGTTCTGAGTGTTCTAAATGTTCTGAGTGTTCTAAATGTTCTAATTGTTCTGAGTGTTCTAAATGTTCTGAGTGTTTTAAATGTTCTGAGTGTTCTAAATGTTCTAATTGTTTTGAGTGTTCTAAATGTTCTAATTGTTCTGAGTGTTCTAAATGTTCTAATTGTTCTGAGTGTTCTAAATGTTCTGAGTGTTCTGAGTGTTCTAAATGTTCTGAGTGTTCTAAATGGACTAAATGTTCTGAGTGTTCTAAATGTTCTGAGTGCTCTAAATGTTCTGCGTGTTCTAAATGTTCTAAATGTTCTGAGTGTTCTAAATGTTCTGAGTGTTCTAAATGTTCTAATTGTTCTGAGTGTTCTAAATGTTCTTAGTGTTCTAAATGTTCTAATTGTTCTGAGTGTTCTAAATGTTCTGAGTGTTCTGAGTGTTCTAAATGTTCTGAGTGTTCTAAATGTTCTGAGTTTTCTAAATGTTCTAAATGTTCTGAGTGTTCTAAATGTTCTGAGTGTTCTAAATGTTCTGAGTGTTCTAAATGTTCTAAATGCTCTGAGTGTTCTAAATATTCTAAATGTTCTGAGTGTTCTGAGTGTTCTAATTGTTCTGAGTGTTCTAAAAGTTCTAATTGTTCTGAGTGTTCTAAATGTTCTGAGTGTTCTGAGTGTTCAAAATGTTCTGAGTGTTCTAAATGTTCTAAATGTTCTGAGTGTTCTAAATGTTCTGAGTGCTCTAAATGTTCTGTGTGTTCTAAATGTTCTAATTGTTCTGAGTGTTCTAAATGTTCTGAGTGTTCTGAGTGTTCTAAATGTTCTGAGTGTTCTAAATGTTCTAATTGTTCTGAGTGTTCTAAATGTTCTGAGTGTTCTAAATGTTCTGAGTGTTCTAAATGTTCTAAATGTTCTGAGTGTTCTAAATGTTCTGAGTGCTCTAAATGTTCTGCGTGTTCTAAATGTTCTAAATGTTCTGAGTGTTCTAAATGTTCTGAGTGTTCTAAATGTTCTAATTGTTCTGAGTGTTCTAAATGTTCTTAGTGTTCTAAATGTTCTAATTGTTCTGAGTGTTCTAAATGTTCTGAGTGTTCTGAGTGTTCTAAATGTTCTGAGTGTTCTAAATGTTCTGAGTGTTCTAAATGTTCTAAATGTTCTGAGTGTTCTAAATGTTCTGAGTGTTCTAAATGTTCTGAGTGTTCTAAATGTTCTAAATGCTCTGAGTGTTCTAAATGTTCTAAATGTTCTGAGTGTTCTGAGTGTTCTAATTGTTCTGAGTGTTCTAAAAGTTCTAATTGTTCTGAGTGTTCTAAATGTTCTGAGTGTTCTGAGTGTTCTAAATGTTCTGAGTGTTCTAAATGTTCTAAATGTTCTGAGTGTTCTAAATGTTCTGAGTGCTCTAAATGTTCTGCGTGTTCTAAATGTTCTAATTGTTCTGAGTGTTCTAAATGTTCTGAGTGTTCTGAGTGTTCTAAATGTTCTGAGTGTTCTAAATGTTCTAATTGTTCTGAGTGTTCTAAATGTTCTGAGTGTTCTAAATGTTCTGAGTGTTCTAAATGTTCTAATTGTTCTGAGTGTTCTAAATGTTCTGAGTGTTCTAAATGTTCTGAGTGTTCTAAATGTTCTAATTGTTCTGATTGTTCTAAATATTCTGAGTGTTCTGAGTGTTCTAAATGTTCTGAGTGTACTAAATATTCTAAATGTTCTGAGTGTTCTAAATGTTCTGAGTGTTCTAAATGTTCTGAGTGTTCTAAATGTTCAAATTGTTCTGAGTGTTCTAGATGTTCTGAGTTTTCTGAGTGTTCTAAATGTTCTGAGTGTTCTAAATGTTCTAATTGTTCTGAGTGTTCTAAATGTTCTGAGTGTTCTAAATGTTCTGAGTGTTCTAAATGTTCTAATTGTTCTGAGTGTTCTAAATGTTCTGAGTGTTCTGAGTGTTCTAAATGTTCTAATTGTTCTGAGTGTTCTAAATGTTCTGAGTGTTCTGAGTGTTCGAAATGTTCTGAGTGTTCTAAATGTTCTGAGTGTTCTGAGTGTTCTAAATGTTCTGAGTGTTCTAAATGTTCTAATTGTTCTGAGTGTTCTAAATGTTCTGAGTGTTCTAAATGTTCTAATTGTTCTGAGTGTTCTAAATGTTCTAATTGTTCTGAGTGTTCTAAATGTTCTGAGTGTTCTAAATGTTCTAATTGTTCTGAGTTTTCTAAATGTTCTGAGTGTTCTAAATGTTCTAATTGTTCTGAGTGTTCTAAATGTTCTGAGTGTTCTAAATGTTCTGAGTGTTCTAAATGTTCTAATTGTTCTGAGTGTTCTAAATGTTCTGAGTGTTCTAAATGTTCTAATTGTTCTGAGTGTTCTAAATGTTCTGAGTGTTCTGAGTGTTCTAAATGTTCTGAGTGTTCTAAATGTTCTGAGTGTTCTGAGTGTTCTAAATGTTCTGAGTGTTCTAAATGTTCTAATTGTTCTGAGTGTTCTAAATGTTCTGAGTGTTCTAAATGTTCTGAGTGTTCTAAATGTTCTAATTGTTTTGAGTGTTCTAAATGTTCTAATTGTTTTGAGTGTTCTAAATGTTCTGAGTGTTCTAAATGTTCTGAGTGTTCTAAATGTTCTAATTGTTCTGAGTGTTCTAAATGTTCTAAATGTTTAGAGTTCTAAATGTTCTGAGTGTTCTAAATGTTCTGAGTGTTCTAAATGTTCTAATTGTTTTGAGTGTTCTAAATGTTCTGAGTGTTCTAAATGTTCTAATTGTTCTGAGTGTTCTAAATGTTCTGAGTGTTCTACATATTCTAATTGTTCTGAGTGTTCTAAATGTTCTGAGTGTTCTAAATGTTCTAATTGTTCTGAGTGTTCTAAATGTTCTGAGTGTTCTAAATGTTCTAATTGTTCTGAGTGTTCTAAATGTTCTAATTGTTCTGAGTGTTCTAAATGTTCTGAGTGTTCTAAATGTTCTGAGTGTTCTAAATGTTCTGAGTGTTCTGAGTGTTCTAAATGTTCTGAGTGTTCTAAATGTTCTAATTGTTCTGAGTGTTCTAAATGTTCTGAGTGTTCTAAATGTTCAAATTGTTCTGAGTGTTCTAAATGTTCTGAGTGTGCTAAATGTTCTAATTGTTCTGAGTGTTCTAAATGTTCTGAGTGTTCTAAATGTTCTAATTGTTCTGAGTGTTCTAAATGTTCTGAGTGTTCTGAGTGTTCTAAATGTTCTGAGTGTTCAAAATTTTCTAATTGTTCTGAGTGTTCTAAATGTTCTGAGTGTTCTAAATGTTCTGAGTGTTCTAAATGTTCTAATTGTTCTGAGTGTTCTAAATGTTCCGAGTGTTCTAAATGTTCTAAATGTTCTGAGTGTTCTAAATGTTCTGAGTGTTCTAAATGTTCTAATTGTTCTGAGTGTTCTAGATGTTCTGAGTGTTCTGAGTGTTCTAAATGTTCTGAGTGTTCTAAATGTTCTAATTGTTCTGAGTGTTCTAAATGTTCTGAGTGTTCTAAATGTTCTAATTGTTCTAAATGTTCTAAATATTCTTAGTGTTCTAAATATTCTGAGTGTTCTAATTGTTCTGAGTGTTCTAAATGTTCTGAGTGTTCTGAGTGTTCTAAATGTTCTGAGTGTTCAAAATGTTCTAATTGTTCTGAGTGTTCTAAATGTTCCTGAGTGTTCTAAATGTTCTGAGTGTTCTACATGTTCTAATTGTTCTGCGTGTTCTAAATGTTCTGAGTGTTCTAAATGTTCTGAGTGTTCTGAGTGTTCTAAATGTTCTGAGTGTTCTAAATGTTCTGAGTGTTCTAAATGTTCTAATTGTTCTGCGTGTTCTAAATGTTCTGAGTGTTCTAAATGTTCTAATTGTTCTGAGTGTTCTAACTGTTCTGAGTGTTCTAAATGTTCTAATTGTTCTGAGTGTTCTAAATGTTCTGAGTGTTCTGAGTGTTCTAAATGTTCTGAGTGTTCTAAATGTTCTAATTGTTCTGAGTGTTCTAAATGTTCTGAGTGTTCTAAATGTTCTGAGTGTTCTAAATGTTCTAATTGTTCTGAGTGTTCTAAATATTCTGAGTGTTCTGAGTGTTCTAAATGTTCTGAGTGTACTAAATGTTCTAAATGTTCTGAGTGTTCTAAATGTTCTAAGTGTTCTAAATGTTCTGAGTGTTCTAAATGTTCTAATTGTTCTGAGTGTTCTAGATGTTCTGAGTGTTCTGAGTGTTATAAATGTTCTGAGTGTTCTAAATGTTCTAATTGTTCTGAGTGTTCTAAATGTTCTGAGTGTTCTAAATGTTCTGAGTGTTCTAAATGTTCTAATTGTTTTGAGTGTTCTAAATGTTCTGAGTGTTCTAAATGTTCTAATTGTTCTGAGTGTTCTAAATGTTCTGAGTGTTCTAAATGTTCTAATTGTTCTGAGTGTTCTAAATGTTCTGAGTGTTCTAAATGTTCTAATTGTTCTGAGTGTTCTAAATGCTCTGAGTGTTCTGAGTGTTCTAAATGTTCTGAGTGTTCTAAATGTTCTAAATGTTCTGAGTGCTCTAAATGTTCTGAGTGTTCTGAGTGTTCTAAATGTTCTGAGTGTTCTAAATGTTCTAATTGTTCTGAGTGTTCTAAATGTTCTGAGTGATCTAAATGTTCTGAGTGTTCTACATGTTCTAATTGTTCTGAGTGTTCTAAATGTTCTGAGAGTTCTAAATGTTCTAATTGTTCTGAGTGTTCTAAATGTTCTGAGTGTTCTAAATGTTCTAATTGTTCTGAGTGTTCTAAATGTTCTGAGTGTTCTGAGTGTTCTAAATGTTCTGAGTGTTCTAAATTTTCTAATTGTTCTGAGTGTTCTAAATGTTCTGAGTGTTCTAAATGTTCTGAGTGTTCTAAATGTTCTAATTGTTCTGAGTGTTCTAAATGTTCCGAGTGTTCTAAATGTTCTAAATGTTCTGAGTGTTCTAAATGTTCTGAGTGTTCTAAATGTTCTGAGTGTTCTAAATGTTCTGAGTGTTCTAAATGTTCTAATTGTTCTGAGTGTTCTAGATGTTCTGAGTGTTCTGAGTGTTCTAAATGTTCTGAGTGTTCTGAGTGTTCTAAATGTTCTGAGTGTTCTAAATGTTCCAGTTGTTCTGAGTGTTCTAAATGTTCTGAGTGTTCTAAATGTTCTGAGTGTTCTAAATGTTCTGAGTGTTCTAAATGTTCTAATTGTTTTGATTGTTCTAAATGTTCTGAGTGTTCTACATGTTTTAATTGTTCTGAGTGTTCTAAATGTTCTGAGTGTTCTAAATGTTCTAATTGTTCTGAGTGTTCTACATGTTCTGAGTGTTCTGAGTGTTCTAAATATTCTGAGTGTTCTAAATGTTCTAAATGTTCTGAGTGTTCTAAATGTTCTGAGTGTTCTAAATGTTCTGAGTGTTCTAAATGTTCTAAATGTTCTGAGTGTTCTAAATGTTCTGAGTGTTCTAAATGTTCTAATTGTTCTGAGTGTTCCAAATGTTCCGAGTGTTCTAAATGTTCTAAATGTTCTGAGTGTTCTAAATGTTCTGAGTGTTCTAAATGTTCTGAGTGTTCTAAATGTTCTGAGTGTTCTAAATGTTCTAATTGTTCTGAGTGTTCTAGATGTTCTGAGTGTTCTGAGTGTTCTAAATGTTCTGAGTGTTCTGAGTGTTCTAAATGTTCTGAGTGTTCTAAATGTTCTAATTGTTCTGAGTGTTCTAAATGTTCTGAGTGTTCTAAATGTTCTGAGTGTTCTGAGTGTTCTAAATGTTCTAAATGTTCTGAGTGTTCTAAATGTTCTGAGTGTTCTGAGTGTTCTAAATGTTCTGAGTGTTCTAAATGTTCTAATTGTTCTGAGTGTTCTAAATGTTCTGAGTGTTCTAAATGTTCTGAGTGTTCTGAGTGTTCTAAATGTTCTAAATGTTCTGAGTGTTCTAAATGTTCTGAGTGCTCTAAATGTTCTGCATGTTCTAAATGTTCTAATTGTTCTGAGTGTTCTAAATGTTCTGAGTGTTCTGAGTGTTCTAAATGTTCTGAGTGTTCTAAATGTTCTGAGTGTTCTAAATGTTCTAATTGTTCTGAGTGTTCTAAATATTCTGAGTGTTCTAAATGTTCTAAATGTTCTGAGTGTTCTAACTGTTCTGAGTGTTCTAAATGTTCTAATTGTTCTGAGTGTTCTAAATGTTCTGAGTGTTCTGAGTGTTCTAAATGTTCTGAGTGTTCTAAATGTTCTAATTGTTCTGAGTGTTCTAAATGTTCTGAGTGTTCTAAATGTTCTGAGTGTTCTAAATGTTCTAATTGTTCTGAGTGTTCTAAATATTCTGAGTGTTCTGAGTGTTCTAAATGTTCTGAGTGTACTAAATGTTCTAAATGTTCTGAGTGTTCTAAATGTTCTAAGTGTTCTAAATGTTCTGAGTGTTCTAAATGTTCTAATTGTTCTGAGTGTTCTAGATGTTCTGAGTGTTCTGAGTGTTCTAAATGTTCTGAGTGTTCTAAATGTTCTGAGTGTTCTGAGTGTTCTAAATGTTCTGAGTGTTCTGAATGTTCTAATTGTTCTGAGTGTTCTAAATGTTCTGAGTGATCTAAATGTTCTGAGTGTTCTACATGTTCTAATTGTTCTGAGTGTTCTAAATGTTCTGAGAGTTCTAAATGTTCTAATTGTTCTGAGTGTTCTAAATGTTCTGAGTGTTCTAAATGTTCTAATTGTTCTGAGTGTTCTAAATGTTCTGAGTGTTCTGAGTGTTCTAAATGTTCTGAGTGTTCTAAATTTTCTAATTGTTCTGAGTGTTCTAAATGTTCTGAGTGTTCTAAATGTTCTGAGTGTTCTAAATGTTCTAATTGTTCTGAGTGTTCTAAATGTTCCGAGTGTTCTAAATGTTCTAAATGTTCTGAGTGTTCTAAATGTTCTGAGTGTTCTAAATGTTCTGAGTGTTCTAAATGTGCTGAGTGTTCTAAATGTTCTAATTGTTCTGAGTGTTCTAAATGTTCTGAGTGATCTAAATGTTCTGAGTGTTCTACATGTTCTAATTGTTCTGAGTGTTCTAAATGTTCTGAGAGTTCTAAATGTTCTAATTGTTCTGAGTGTTCTAAATGTTCTGAGTGTTCTAAATGTTCTAATTGTTCTGAGTGTTCTAAATGTTCTGAGTGTTCTGAGTGTTCTAAATGTTCTGAGTGTTCTAAATTTTCTAATTGTTCTGAGTGTTCTAAATGTTCTGAGTGTTCTAAATGTTCTGAGTGTTCTAAATGTTCTAATTGTTCTGAGTGTTCTAAATGTTCCGAGTGTTCTACATGTTCTAAATGTTCTGAGTGTTCTAAATGTTCTGAGTGTTCTAAATGTTCTGAGTGTTCTAAATGTTCTGAGTGTTCTAAATGTTCTAATTGTTCTGAGTGTTCTAGATGTTCTGAGTGTTCTGAGTGTTCTAAATGTTCTGAGTGTTCTGAGTGTTCTAAATGTTCTGAGTGTTCTAAATGTTCTAATTGTTCTGAGTGTTCTAAATGTTCTGAGTGTTCTAAATGTTCTGAGTGTTCTAAATGTTCTGAGTTTTCTAAATGTTCTAATTGTTTTGAGTGTTCTAAATGTTCTGAGTGTTCTAAATGTTCTAATTGTTCTGAGTGTTCTACATGTTCTGAGTGTTCTGAGTGTTCTAAATATTCTGAGTGTTCTAAATGTTCTAAATGTTCTGAGTGTTCTAAATGTTCTGAGTGTTCTAAATGTTCTGAGTGTTCTAAATGTTCTAAATGTTCTGAGTGTTCTAAATGTTCTGAGTGTTCTAAATGTTCTAATTGTTCTGAGTGTTCTAAATGTTCCGAGTGTTCTAAATGTTCTAAATGTTCTGAGTGTTCTAAATGTTCTGAGTGTTCTAAATGTTCTGAGTGTTCTAAATGTTCTGAGTGTTCTAAATGTTCTAATTGTTCTGAGTGTTCTAGATGTTCTGAGTGTTCTGAGTGTTCTAAATGTTCTGAGTGTTCTGAGTGTTCTAAATGTTCTGAGTGTTCTAAATGTTCTAATTGTTCTGAGTGTTCTAAATGTTCTGAGTGTTCTAAATGTTCTGAGTGTTCTGAGTGTTCTAAATGTTCTAAATGTTCTGAGTGTTCTAAATGTTCTGAGTGTTCTGAGTGTTCTAAATGTTCTGAGTGTTCTAAATGTTCTAATTGTTCTGAGTGTTCTAAATGTTCTGAGTGTTCTAAATGTTCTGAGTGTTCTGAGTGTTCTAAATGTTCTAAATGTTCTGAGTGTTCTAAATGTTCTGAGTGCTCTAAATGTTCTGCATGTTCTAAATGTTCTAATTGTTCTGAGTGTTCTAAATGTTCTGAGTGTTCTGAGTGTTCTAAATGTTCTGAGTGTTCTAAATGTTCTGAGTGTTCTAAATGTTCTAATTGTTCTGAGTGTTCTAAATATTCTGAGTGTTCTAAATGTTCTAAATGTTCTGAGTGTTCTAACTGTTCTGAGTGTTCTAAATGTTCTAATTGTTCTGAGTGTTCTAAATGTTCTGAGTGTTCTGAGTGTTCTAAATGTTCTGAGTGTTCTAAATGTTCTAATTGTTCTGAGTGTTCTAAATGTTCTGAGTGTTCTAAATGTTCTGAGTGTTCTAAATGTTCTAATTGTTCTGAGTGTTCTAAATATTCTGAGTGTTCTGAGTGTTCTAAATGTTCTGAGTGTACTAAATGTTCTAAATGTTCTGAGTGTTCTAAATGTTCTAAGTGTTCTAAATGTTCTGAGTGTTCTAAATGTTCTAATTGTTCTGAGTGTTCTAGATGTTCTGAGTGTTCTGAGTGTTCTAAATGTTCTGAGTGTTCTAAATGTTCTAATTGTTCTGAGTGTTCTAAATGTTCTGAGTGTTCTAAATGTTCTGAGTGTTCTAAATGTTCTAATTGTTTTGAGTGTTCTAAATGTTCTGAGTGTTCTAAATGTTCTAATTGTTCTGAGTGTTCTAAATGTTCTGAGTGTTCTAAATGTTCTAATTGTTCTGAGTGTTCTAAATGTTCTGAGTGTTCTAAATGTTCTAATTGTTCTGAGTGTTCTAAATGCTCTGAGTGTTCTGAGTGTTCTAAATGTTCTGAGTGTTCTAAATGTTCTAAATGTTCTGAGTGTTCTAAATGTTCTGAGTGCTCTAAATGTTCTGAGTGTTCTGAGTGTTCTAAATGTTCTGAGTGTTCTAAATGTTCTAATTGTTCTGAGTGTTCTAAATGTTCTGAGTGATCTAAATGTTCTGAGTGTTCTACATGTTCTAATTGTTCTGAGTGTTCTAAATGTTCTGAGAGTTCTAAATGTTCTAATTGTTCTGAGTGTTCTAAATGTTCTGAGTGTTCTAAATGTTCTAATTGTTCTGAGTGTTCTAAATGTTCTGAGTGTTCTGAGTGTTCTAAATGTTCTGAGTGTTCTAAATGTTCTGAGTGTTCTAAATGTTCTAATTGTTCTGAGTGTTCTAGATGTTCTGAGTGTTCTGAGTGTTCTAAATGTTCTGAGTGTTCTGAGTGTTCTAAATGTTCTGAGTGTTCTAAATGTTCTAATTGTTCTGAGTGTTCTAAATGTTCTGAGTGTTCTAAATGTTCTGAGTGTTCTAAATGTTCTGAGTGTTCTAAATGTTCTAATTGTTTTGAGTGTTCTAAATGTTCTGAGTGTTCTAAATGTTCTAATTGTTCTGAGTGTTCTAAATGTTCTGAGTGTTCTAAATGTTCTAATTGTTCTGAGTGTTCTACATGTTCTGAGTGTTCTGAGTGTTCTAAATATTCTGAGTGTTCTAAATGTTCTAAATGTTCTGAGTGTTCTAAATGTTCTGAGTGTTCTAAATGTTCTGAGTGTTCTAAATGTTCTAAATGTTCTGAGTGTTCTAAATGTTCTGAGTGTTCTAAATGTTCTAATTTTTCTGAGTGTTCTAAATGTTCCGAGTGTTCTAAATGTTCTAAATGTTCTGAGTGTTCTAAATGTTCTGAGTGTTCTAAATGTTCTGAGTGTTCTAAATGTTCTGAGTGTTCTAAATGTTCTAATTGTTCTGAGTGTTCTAGATGTTCTGAGTGTTCTGAGTGTTCTAAATGTTCTGAGTGTTCTGAGTGTTCTAAATGTTCTGAGTGTTCTAAATGTTCTAATTGTTCTGAGTGTTCTAAATGTTCTGAGTGTTCTAAATGTTCTGAGTGTTCTGAGTGTTCTAAATGTTCTAAATGTTCTGAGTGTTCTAAATGTTCTGAGTGTTCTGAGTGTTCTAAATGTTCTGAGTGTTCTAAATGTTCTAATTGTTCTGAGTGTTCTAAATGTTCTGAGTGTTCTAAATGTTCTGAGTGTTCTGAGTGTTCTGAGTGTTCTAAATGTTCTAAATGTTCTGAGTGTTCTAAATGTTCTGAGTGCTCTAAATGTTCTGCATGTTCTAAATGTTCTAATTGTTCTGAGTGTTCTAAATGTTCTGAGTGTTCTGAGTGTTCTAAATGTTCTGAGTGTTCTAAATGTTCTGAGTGTTCTAAATGTTCTAATAGTTCTGAGTGTTCTAAATATTCTGAGTGTTCTAAATGTTCTAAATGTTCTGAGTGTTCTAACTGTTCTGAGTGTTCTAAATGTTCTAATTGTTCTGAGTGTTCTAAATGTTCTGAGTGTTCTGAGTGTTCTAAATGTTCTGAGTGTTCTAAATGTTCTAATTGTTCTGAGTGTTCTAAATGTTCTGAGTGTTCTAAATGTTCTGAGTGTTCTAAATGTTCTAATTGTTCTGAGTGTTCTAAATATTCTGAGTGTTCTGAGTGTTCTAAATGTTCTGAGTGTACTAAATGTTCTAAATGTTCTGAGTGTTCTAAATGTTCTAAGTGTTCTAAATGTTCTGAGTGTTCTAAATGTTCTAATTGTTCTGAGTGTTCTAGATGTTCTGAGTGTTCTGAGTGTTCTAAATGTTCTGAGTGTTCTAAATGTTCTAATTGTTCTGAGTGTTCTAAATGTTCTGAGTGTTCTAAATGTTCTGAGTGTTCTAAATGTTCTAATTGTTTTGAGTGTTCTAAATGTTCTGAGTGTTCTAAATGTTCTAATTGTTCTGAGTGTTCTAAATGTTCTGAGTGTTCTAAATGTTCTAATTGTTCTGAGTGTTCTAAATGTTCTGAGTGTTCTAAATGTTCTAATTGTTCTGAGTGTTCTAAATGCTCTGAGTGTTCTGAGTGTTCTAAATGTTCTGAGTGTTCTAAATGTTCTAAATGTTCTGAGTGTTCTAAATGTTCTGAGTGCTCTAAATGTTCTGAGTGTTCTAAATGTTCTAATTGTTCTGAGTGTTCTAAATGTTCTGAGTGTTCTGAGTGTTCTAAATGTTCTGAGTGTTCTAAATGTTCTAATTTTTCTGAGTGTTCTAAATGTTCTGAGTGTTCTAAATGTTCTGAGTGTTCTAAATGTTCTAATTGTTCTGAGTGTTCTAAATATTCTGAGTGTTCTAAATATTCTGAGTGTTCTAAATGTTCTAAATGTTCTGAGTGTTCTAAATGTTCTGAGTGTTCTAAATGTTCTGAGTGTTCTAAATGTTCTGAGTGTTCTAAATGTTCTAATTGTTCTGAGTGTTCTAAATATTCTGAGTGTTCTAAATGTTCTGAGTGTTCTAAATGTTCTAATTGTTCTGTGTGTTCTAAATGTTCTAATTGTTCTGAGTGTTCTAAATGTTCTGAGTGTTCTAAATGTTCTGAGTGTTCTGAGTGTTCTAAATGTTCTGAGTGTTCTAAATGTTCTAATTGTTCTGAGTGTTCTAAATATTCTGAGTGTTCTAAATGTTCTAAATGTTCTGAGTGTTCTAACTGTTCTGAGTGTTCTAAATGTTCTAATTGTTCTGAGTGTTCTAAATGTTCTGAGTGTTCTGAGTGTTCTAAATGTTCTGAGTGTTCTAAATGTTCTAATTGTTCTGAGTGTTCTAAATGTTCTGAGTGTTCTAAATGTTCTGAGTGTTCTAAATGTTCTAATTGTTCTGAGTGTTCTAAATATTCTGAGTGTTCTGAGTGTTCTAAATGTTCTGAGTGTACTAAATGTTCTAAATGTTCTGAGTGTTCTAAATGTTCTAAGTGTTCTAAATGTTCTGAGTGTTCTAAATGTTCTAATTGTTCTGAGTGTTCTAGATGTTCTGAGTGTTCTGAGTGTTCTAAATGTTCTGAGTGTTCTAAATGTTCTAATTGTTCTGAGTGTTCTAAATGTTCTGAGTGTTCTAAATGTTCTGAGTGTTCTAAATGTTCTAATTGTTTTGAGTGTTCTAAATGTTCTGAGTGTTCTAAATGTTCTAATTGTTCTGAGTGTTCTAAATGTTCTGAGTGTTCTAAATGTTCTAATTGTTCTGAGTGTTCTAAATGTTCTGAGTGTTCTAAATGTTCTAATTGTTCTGAGTGTTCTAAATGCTCTGAGTGTTCTGAGTGTTCTAAATGTTCTAAATGTGTTCTAAATGTTCTAAATGTTCTGAGTGTTCTAAATGTTCTGAGTGCTCTAAATGTTCTGAGTGTTCTAAATGTTCTAATTGTTCTGAGTGTTCTAAATGTTCTGAGTGTTCTGAGTGTTCTAAATGTTCTGAGTGTTCTAAATGTTCTAATTTTTCTGAGTGTTCTAAATGTTCTGAGTGTTCTAAATGTTCTGAGTGTTCTAAATGTTCTAATTGTTCTGAGTGTTCTAAATATTCTGAGTGTTCTAAATATTCTGAGTGTTCTAAATGTTCTAAATGTTCTGAGTGTTCTAAATGTTCTGAGTGTTCTAAATGTTCTAATTTTTCTGAGTGTTCTAAATGTTCTGAGTGTTCTAAATGTTCTGAGTGTTCTAAATGTTCTAATTGTTCTGAGTGTTCTAAATATTCTGAGTGTTCTAAATATTCTGAGTGTTCTAAATGTTCTAAATATTCTGAGTGTTCTAAATATTCTGAGTGTTTTAAATGTTCTAATTGTTCTGAGTGTTCTAAATGTTCTGAGTGTTCTGAGTGTTCTAAATGTTCTGAGTGTTCTAAATGTTCTAATTGTTCTGAGTGTTCTAAATGTTCTGAGTGTTCTAAATGTTCTAATTGTTCTGAGTGTTCTAAATGTTCTGAGTGTTCTGAGTGTTCTAAATGTTCTGAGTGTTCTAAATGTTCTGAGTGTTCTAAATGTTCTGAGTGTTCTAAATATTCTGAGTGTTCTAAATGTTCTAATTGTTTTGAGTGTTCTAAATGTTCTAATTGTTTTGAGTGTTCTAAATGTTCTGAGTTTTCTAAATGTTCTAAATGTTTAGAGTTCTAAATGTTCTGAGTGTTCTAAATGTTCTGAGTGTTCTAAATGTTCTAATTGTTTTGAGTGTTCTAAATGTTCTGAGTGTTCTAAATGTTCTAATTGTTCTGAGTGTTCTAAATGTTCCGAGTGTTCTAAATGTTCTAAATGTTCTGAGTGTTCTAAATGTTCTGAGTGTTCTAAATGTTCTGAGTGTTCTAAATGTTCTGAGTGTTCTAAATGTTCTAATTGTTCTGAGTGTTCTAGATGTTCTGAGTGTTCTGAGTGTTCTAAATGTTCTGAGTGTTCTGAGTGTTCTAAATGTTCTGAGTGTTCTAAATGTTCTAATTGTTCTGAGTGTTCTAAATGTTCTGAGTGTTCTAAATGTTCTGAGTGTTCTGAGTGTTCTAAATGTTCTAAATGTTCTGAGTGTTCTAAATGTTCTGAGTGTTCTGAGTGTTCTAAATGTTCTGAGTGTTCTAAATGTTCTAATTGTTCTGAGTGTTCTAAATGTTCTGAGTGTTCTAAATGTTCTGAGTGTTCTGAGTGTTCTAAATGTTCTAAATGTTCTGAGTGTTCTAAATGTTCTGAGTGCTCTAAATGTTCTGCATGTTCTAAATGTTCTAATTGTTCTGAGTGTTCTAAATGTTCTGAGTGTTCTGAGTGTTCTAAATGTTCTGAGTGTTCTAAATGTTCTGAGTGTTCTAAATGTTCTAATTGTTCTGAGTGTTCTAAATATTCTGAGTGTTCTAAATGTTCTAAATGTTCTGAGTGTTCTAACTGTTCTGAGTGTTCTAAATGTTCTAATTGTTCTGAGTGTTCTAAATGTTCTGAGTGTTCTGAGTGTTCTAAATGTTCTGAGTGTTCTAAATGTTCTAATTGTTCTGAGTGTTCTAAATGTTCTGAGTGTTCTAAATGTTCTGAGTGTTCTAAATGTTCTAATTGTTCTGAGTGTTCTAAATATTCTGAGTGTTCTGAGTGTTCTAAATGTTCTGAGTGTACTAAATGTTCTAAATGTTCTGAGTGTTCTAAATGTTCTAAGTGTTCTAAATGTTCTGAGTGTTCTAAATGTTCTAATTGTTCTGAGTGTTCTAGATGTTCTGAGTGTTCTGAGTGTTCTAAATGTTCTGAGTGTTCTAAATGTTCTAATTGTTCTGAGTGTTCTAAATGTTCTGAGTGTTCTAAATGTTCTGAGTGTTCTAAATGTTCTAATTGTTTTGAGTGTTCTAAATGTTCTGAGTGTTCTAAATGTTCTAATTGTTCTGAGTGTTCTAAATGTTCTGAGTGTTCTAAATGTTCTAATTGTTCTGAGTGTTCTAAATGTTCTGAGTGTTCTAAATGTTCTAATTGTTCTGAGTGTTCTAAATGCTCTGAGTGTTCTGAGTGTTCTAAATGTTCTGAGTGTTCTAAATGTTCTAAATGTTCTGAGTGTTCTAAATGTTCTGAGTGCTCTAAATGTTCTGAGTGTTCTGAGTGTTCTAAATGTTCTGAGTGTTCTAAATGTTCTAATTGTTCTGAGTGTTCTAAATGTTCTGAGTGATCTAAATGTTCTGAGTGTTCTACATGTTCTAATTGTTCTGAGTGTTCTAAATGTTCTGAGAGTTCTAAATGTTCTAATTGTTCTGAGTGTTCTAAATATTCTGAGTGTTCTAAATGTTCTAATTGTTCTGAGTGTTCTAAATGTTCTGAGTGTTCTGAGTGTTCTAAATGTTCTGAGTGTTCTAAATGTTCTGAGTGTTCTAAATGTTCTAATTGTTCTGAGTGTTCTAGATGTTCTGAGTGTTCTGAGTGTTCTAAATGTTCTGAGTGTTCTGAGTGTTCTAAATGTTCTGAGTGTTCTAAATGTTCTAATTGTTCTGAGTGTTCTAAATGTTCTGAGTGTTCTAAATGTTCTGAGTGTTCTAAATGTTCTGAGTGTTCTAAATGTTCTAATTGTTTTGAGTGTTCTAAATGTTCTGAGTGTTCTAAATGTTCTAATTGTTCTGAGTGTTCTAAATGTTCTGAGTGTTCTAAATGTTCTAATTGTTCTGAGTGTTCTACATGTTCTGAGTGTTCTGAGTGTTCTAAATATTCTGAGTGTTCTAAATGTTCTAAATGTTCTGAGTGTTCTAAATGTTCTGAGTGTTCTAAATGTTCTGAGTGTTCTAAATGTTCTAAATGTTCTGAGTGTTCTAAATGTTCTGAGTGTTCTAAATGTTCTAATTTTTCTGAGTGTTCTAAATGTTCCGAGTGTTCTAAATGTTCTAAATGTTCTGAGTGTTCTAAATGTTCTGAGTGTTCTAAATGTTCTGAGTGTTCTAAATGTTCTGAGTGTTCTAAATGTTCTAATTGTTCTGAGTGTTCTAGATGTTCTGAGTGTTCTGAGTGTTCTAAATGTTCTGAGTGTTCTGAGTGTTCTAAATGTTCTGAGTGTTCTAAATGTTCTAATTGTTCTGAGTGTTCTAAATGTTCTGAGTGTTCTAAATGTTCTGAGTGTTCTGAGTGTTCTAAATGTTCTAAATGTTCTGAGTGTTCTAAATGTTCTGAGTGTTCTGAGTGTTCTAAATGTTCTGAGTGTTCTAAATGTTCTAATTGTTCTGAGTGTTCTAAATGTTCTGAGTGTTCTAAATGTTCTGAGTGTTCTGAGTGTTCTGAGTGTTCTAAATGTTCTAAATGTTCTGAGTGTTCTAAATGTTCTGAGTGCTCTAAATGTTCTGCATGTTCTAAATGTTCTAATTGTTCTGAGTGTTCTAAATGTTCTGAGTGTTCTGAGTGTTCTAAATGTTCTGAGTGTTCTAAATGTTCTGAGTGTTCTAAATGTTCTAATAGTTCTGAGTGTTCTAAATATTCTGAGTGTTCTAAATGTTCTAAATGTTCTGAGTGTTCTAACTGTTCTGAGTGTTCTAAATGTTCTAATTGTTCTGAGTGTTCTAAATGTTCTGAGTGTTCTGAGTGTTCTGAGTGTTCTAAATGTTCTGAGTGTTCTAAATGTTCTAATTGTTCTGAGTGTTCTAAATGTTCTGAGTGTTCTAAATGTTCTGAGTGTTCTAAATGTTCTAATTGTTCTGAGTGTTCTAAATATTCTGAGTGTTCTGAGTGTTCTAAATGTTCTGAGTGTACTAAATGTTCTAAATGTTCTGAGTGTTCTAAATGTTCTAAGTGTTCTAAATGTTCTGAGTGTTCTAAATGTTCTAATTGTTCTGAGTGTTCTAGATGTTCTGAGTGTTCTGAGTGTTCTAAATGTTCTGAGTGTTCTAAATGTTCTAATTGTTCTGAGTGTTCTAAATGTTCTGAGTGTTCTAAATGTTCTGAGTGTTCTAAATGTTCTAATTGTTTTGAGTGTTCTAAATGTTCTGAGTGTTCTAAATGTTCTAATTGTTCTGAGTGTTCTAAATGTTCTGAGTGTTCTAAATGTTCTAATTGTTCTGAGTGTTCTAAATGTTCTGAGTGTTCTAAATGTTCTAATTGTTCTGAATGTTCTAAATGCTCTGAGTGTTCTGAGTGTTCTAAATGTTCTGAGTGTTCTAAATGTTCTAAATGTTCTGAGTGTTCTAAATGTTCTGAGTGCTCTAAATGTTCTGAGTGTTCTAAATGTTCTAATTGTTCTGAGTGTTCTAAATGTTCTGAGTGTTCTGAGTGTTCTAAATGTTCTGAGTGTTCTAAATGTTCTAATTTTTCTGAGTGTTCTAAATGTTCTGAGTGTTCTAAATGTTCTGAGTGTTCTAAATGTTCTAATTGTTCTGAGTGTTCTAAATATTCTGAGTGTTCTAAATATTCTGAGTGTTCTAAATGTTCTAAATGTTCTGAGTGTTCTAAATGTTCTGAGTGTTCTAAATGTTCTGAGTGTTCTAAATGTTCTGAGTGTTCTAAATGTTCTAATTGTTCTGAGTGTTCTAAATATTCTGAGTGTTCTAAATGTTCTGAGTGTTCTAAATGTTCTAATTGTTCTGTGTGTTCTAAATGTTCTAATTGTTCTGAGTGTTCTAAATGTTCTGAGTGTTCTAAATGTTCTGAGTGTTCTGAGTGTTCTAAATGTTCTGAGTGTTCTAAATGTTCTAATTGTTCTGAGTGTTCTAAATATTCTGAGTGTTCTAAATGTTCTAAATGTTCTGAGTGTTCTAACTGTTCTGAGTGTTCTAAATGTTCTAATTGTTCTGAGTGTTCTAAATGTTCTGAGTGTTCTGAGTGTTCTAAATGTTCTGAGTGTTCTAAATGTTCTAATTGTTCTGAGTGTTCTAAATGTTCTGAGTGTTCTAAATGTTCTGAGTGTTCTAAATGTTCTAATTGTTCTGAGTGTTCTAAATATTCTGAGTGTTCTGAGTGTTCTAAATGTTCTGAGTGTTCTAAATGTTCTAATTGTTCTGAGTGTTCTAAATGTTCTGAGTGTTCTAAATGTTCTGAGTGTTCTAAATGTTCTAATTGTTTTGAGTGTTCTAAATGTTCTGAGTGTTCTAAATGTTCTAATTGTTCTGAGTGTTCTAAATGTTCTGAGTGTTCTAAATGTTCTAATTGTTCTGAGTGTTCTAAATGTTCTGAGTGTTCTAAATGTTCTAATTGTTCTGAGTGTTCTAAATGCTCTGAGTGTTCTGAGTGTTCTAAATGTTCTAAATGTGTTCTAAATGTTCTAAATGTTCTGAGTGTTCTAAATGTTCTGAGTGCTCTAAATGTTCTGAGTGTTCTAAATGTTCTAATTGTTCTGAGTGTTCTAAATGTTCTGAGTGTTCTGAGTGTTCTAAATGTTCTGAGTGTTCTAAATGTTCTAATTTTTCTGAGTGTTCTAAATGTTCTGAGTGTTCTAAATGTTCTGAGTGTTCTAAATGTTCTAATTGTTCTGAGTGTTCTAAATATTCTGAGTGTTCTAAATATTCTGAGTGTTCTAAATGTTCTAAATGTTCTGAGTGTTCTAAATGTTCTGAGTGTTCTAAATGTTCTAATTTTTCTGAGTGTTCTAAATGTTCTGAGTGTTCTAAATGTTCTGAGTGTTCTAAATGTTCTAATTGTTCTGAGTGTTCTAAATATTCTGAGTGTTCTAAATATTCTGAGTGTTCTAAATGTTCTAAATATTCTGAGTGTTCTAAATATTCTGAGTGTTTTAAATGTTCTAATTGTTCTGAGTGTTCTAAATGTTCTGAGTGTTCTGAGTGTTCTAAATGTTCTGAGTGTTCTAAATGTTCTAATTGTTCTGAGTGTTCTAAATGTTCTGAGTGTTCTAAATGTTCTAATTGTTCTGAGTGTTCTAAATGTTCTGAGTGTTCTGAGTGTTCTAAATGTTCTGAGTGTTCTAAATGTTCTGAGTGTTCTAAATGTTCTGAGTGTTCTAAATATTCTGAGTGTTCTAAATGTTCTAATTGTTTTGAGTGTTCTAAATGTTCTAATTGTTTTGAGTGTTCTAAATGTTCTGAGTTTTCTAAATGTTCTAAATGTTTAGAGTTCTAAATGTTCTGAGTGTTCTAAATGTTCTGAGTGTTCTAAATGTTCTAATTGTTTTGAGTGTTCTAAATGTTCTGAGTGTTCTAAATGTTCTAATTGTTCTGAGTGTTCTAAATGTTCTGAGTGTTCTAAATGTTCTAATTGTTCTGAGTGTTCTACATGTTCTGAGTGTTCTGAGTGTTCTAAATATTCTGAGTGTTCTAAATGTTCTAAATGTTCTGAGTGTTCTAAATGTTCTGAGTGTTCTAAATGTTCTGAGTGTTCTAAATGTTCTAAATGTTCTGAGTGTTATAAATGTTCTAAATGTTCTAATTGTTCTGAGTGTTCTAAATGTTCTGAGTGTTCTAAATATTCTGAGTGTTCTAAATGTTCTAATTGTTCTGAGTGTTCTAAATGTTCTGAGTGTTCTAAATGTTCTGAGTGTTCTAAATATTTTAATTGTTCTGAGTGTTCTAAATGTTCTGAGTGTTCTAAATGTTCTAATTGTTCTGAGTGTTCTAAATGTTCTGAGTGTTCTAAATGTTCTGAGTGTTCTAAATGTTCTGAGTTTTCTGAGTGTTCTAAATGTTCTGAGTGTTCTAAATGTTCTGAGTGTTCTGAGTGTTCTAAATGTTCTAAATGTTCTAAATGTTCTGAGTGTTCTAAATGTTCTAATTGTTCTGAGTGTTCTAAATGTTCTGAGTGATCTAAATGTTCTGAGTGTTCTACATGTTCTAATTGTTCTGAGTGTTCTAAATGTTCTGAGAGTTCTAAATGTTCTAATTGTTCTGAGTGTTCTAAATGTTCTGAGTGTTCTAAATGTTCTAATTGTTCTGAGTGTTCTAAATGTTCTGAGTGTTCTGAGTGTTCTAAATGTTCTGAGTGTTCTAAATTTTCTAATTGTTCTGAGTGTTCTAAATGTTCTGAGTGTTCTAAATGTTCTGAGTGTTCTAAATGTTCTAATTGTTCTGAGTGTTCTAAATGTTCCGAGTGTTCTAAATGTTCTAAATGTTCTGAGTGTTCTAAATGTTCTGAGTGTTCTAAATGTTCTGAGTGTTCTAAATGTTCTGAGTGTTCTAAATGTTCTAATTGTTCTGAGTGTTCTAGATGTTCTGAGTGTTCTGAGTGTTCTAAATGTTCTGAGTGTTCTGAGTGTTCTAAATGTTCTGAGTGTTCTAAATGTTCTAATTGTTCTGAGTGTTCTAAATGTTCTGAGTGTTCTAAATGTTCTGAGTGTTCTAAATGTTCTGAGTGTTCTAAATGTTCTAATTGTTTTGAGTGTTCTAAATGTTCTGAGTGTTCTAAATGTTCTAATTGTTCTGAGTGTTCTAAATGTTCTGAGTGTTCTAAATGTTCTAATTGTTCTGAGTGTTCTACATGTTCTGAGTGTTC
Organism: Coregonus lavaretus; assembly: GCF_964263955.1. Classification (NCBI taxonomy): domain Eukaryota; kingdom Metazoa; phylum Chordata; class Actinopteri; order Salmoniformes; family Salmonidae; genus Coregonus; species Coregonus lavaretus. The sequence goes on along the minus strand of NW_028159264.1, from coordinate 50,739 downwards.
TGAGTGTTCTAAATATTCTGAGTGTTCTAAATGTTCTAAATGTTCTGAGTGTTCTAAATGTTCTGAGTGTTCTAAATGTTCTGAGTGTTCTAAATGTTCTAAATGTTCTGAGTGTTCTAAATGTTCTGAGTGTTCTAAATGTTCTAATTGTTCTGAGTGTTCTAAATGTTCCGAGTGTTCTAAATGTTCTAAATGTTCTGAGTGTTCTAAATGTTCTGAGTGTTCTAAATGTTCTGAGTGTTCTAAATGTTCTGAGTGTTCTAAATGTTCTAATTGTTCTGAGTGTTCTAGATGTTCTGAGTGTTCTGAGTGTTCTAAATGTTCTGAGTGTTCTGAGTGTTCTAAATGTTCTGAGTGTTCTAAATGTTCTAATTGTTCTGAGTGTTCTAAATGTTCTGAGTGTTCTAAATGTTCTGAGTGTTCTGAGTGTTCTAAATGTTCTAAATGTTCTGAGTGTTCTAAATGTTCTGAGTGTTCTGAGTGTTCTAAATGTTCTGAGTGTTCTAAATGTTCTAATTGTTCTGAGTGTTCTAAATGTTCTGAGTGTTCTGAGTGTTCTAAATGTTCTAAATGTTCTGAGTGTTCTAAATGTTCTGAGTGCTCTAAATGTTCTGCATGTTCTAAATGTTCTAATTGTTCTGAGTGTTCTAAATGTTCTGAGTGTTCTGAGTGTTCTAAATGTTCTGAGTGTTCTAAATGTTCTGAGTGTTCTAAATGTTCTAATTGTTCTGAGTGTTCTAAATATTCTGAGTGTTCTAAATGTTCTAAATGTTCTGAGTGTTCTAACTGTTCTGAGTGTTCTAAATGTTCTAATTGTTCTGAGTGTTCTAAATGTTCTGAGTGTTCTGAGTGTTCTAAATGTTCTGAGTGTTCTAAATGTTCTAATTGTTCTGAGTGTTCTAAATGTTCTGAGTGTTCTAAATGTTCTGAGTGTTCTAAATGTTCTAATTGTTCTGAGTGTTCTAAATATTCTGAGTGTTCTGAGTGTTCTAAATGTTCTGAGTGTACTAAATGTTCTAAATGTTCTGAGTGTTCTAAATGTTCTAAGTGTTCTAAATGTTCTGAGTGTTCTAAATGTTCTAATTGTTCTGAGTGTTCTAGATGTTCTGAGTGTTCTGAGTGTTCTAAATGTTCTGAGTGTTCTAAATGTTCTAATTGTTCTGAGTGTTCTAAATGTTCTGAGTGTTCTAAATGTTCTGAGTGTTCTAAATGTTCTAATTGTTCTGAGTGTTCTAAATGTTCTGAGTGTTCTAAATGTTCTGAGTGTTCTGAGTGTTCGAAATGTTCTGAGTGTTCTAAATGTTCTGAGTGTTCTGAGTGTTGTAAATGTTCTGAGTGTTCTAAATGTTCTAATTGTTCTGAGTGTTCTAAATGTTGTGAGTGTTCTAAATGTTCTGAGTGTTCTAAATATTCTAAATGTTCTGAGTGTTCTAAATGTTCTGAGTGTTCTAAATGTTCTAATTGTTCTGAGTGTTCTAAATGTTCTGAGTGTTCTAAATGTTCTAATTGTTCTGAGTGTTCTAAATGTTCTAATTGTTCTGAGTGTTCTAAATGTTCTGAGTGTTCTAAATGTTCTAATTGTTCTGAGTGTTCTAAATGTTCTGAGTGTTCTAAATGTTCTAATTGTTCTGAGTGTTCTAAATGTTCTGAGTGTTCTGAGTGTTCTAAATGTTCTGTGTGTTCTAAATTTTCTAATTGTTCTGAGTGTTCTAAATGTTCTGAGTGTTCTGAGTGTTCTAAATGTTCTGAGTGTTCTAAATGTTCTAATTGTTCTGAGTGTTCTAAATGTTCTGAGTGTTCTAAATGTTCTGAGTGTTCTGAGTGTTCGAAATGTTCTTAGTGTTCTAAATGTTCTGAGTGTTCTGAGTGTTGTAAATGTTCTGAGTGTTCTAAATGTTCTAATTGTTCTGAGTGTTCTAAATGTTGTGAGTGTTCTAAATGTTCTGAGTGTTCTAAATATTCTAAATGTTCTGAGTGTTCTAAATGTTCTGAGTGTTCTAAATGTTCTAATTGTTCTGAGTGTTCTAAATGTTCTGAGTGTTCTAAATGTTCTAATTGTTCTGAGTGTTCTAAATGTTCTAATTGTTCTGAGTGTTCTAAATGTTCTGAGTGTTCTAAATGTTCTAATTGTTCTGAGTGTTCTAAATGTTCTGAGTGTTCTAAATGTTCTAATTGTTCTGAGTGTTCTAAATGTTCTGAGTGTTCTGAGTGTTCTAAATGTTCTGAGTGTTCTAAATGTTCTAATTGTTCTGAGTGTTCTAAATGTTCTGAGTGTTCTGAGTGTTCTAAATGTTCTGAGTGTTCTAAATGTTCTAATTGTTCTGAGTGTTCTAAATGTTCTGAGTGTTCTAAATGTTCTGAGTGTTCTGAGTGTTCGAAATGTTCTTAGTGTTCTAAATGTTCTGAGTGTTCTGAGTGTTGTAAATGTTCTGAGTGTTCTAAATGTTCTAATTGTTCTGAGTGTTCTAAATGTTGTGAGTGTTCTAAATGTTCTGAGTGTTCTAAATATTCTAAATGTTCTGAGTGTTCTAAATGTTCTGAGTGTTCTAAATGTTCTAATTGTTCTGAGTGTTCTAAATGTTCTGAGTGTTCTAAATGTTCTAATTGTTCTGAGTGTTCTAAATGTTCTAATTGTTCTGAGTGTTCTAAATGTTCTGAGTGTTCTAAATGTTCTAATTGTTCTGAGTGTTCTAAATGTTCTGAGTGTTCTAAATGTTCTAATTGTTCTGAGTGTTCTAAATGTTCTGAGTGTTCTGAGTGTTCTAAATGTTCTGAGTGTTCTAAATTTTCTAATTGTTCTGAGTGTTCTAAATGTTCTGAGTGTTCTGAGTGTTCTAAATGTTCTGAGTGTTCTAAATGTTCTAATTTTTCTGAGTGTTCTAAATGTTCTGAGTGTTCTAAATGTTCTGAGTGTTCTAAATGTTCTAATTGTTCTGAGTGTTCTAAATATTCTGAGTGTTCTAAATATTCTGAGTGTTCTAAATGTTCTAAATGTTCTGAGTGTTCTAAATGTTCTAATTGTTCTGAGTGTTCTAGATGTTCTGAGTGTTCTGAGTGTTCTAAATGTTCTGAGTGTTCTAAATGTTCTAATTGTTCTGAGTGTTCTAAATGTTCTAAATGTTTAGAGTTCTAAATGTTCTGAGTGTTCTAAATGTTCTGAGTGTTCTAAATGTTCTAATTGTTTTGAGTGTTCTAAATGTTCTGAGTGTTCTAAATGTTCTAATTGTTCTGAGTGTTCTAAATGTTCTGAGTGTTCTACATATTCTAATTGTTCTGAGTGTTCTAAATGTTCTGAGTGTTCTAAATGTTCTAATTGTTCTGAGTGTTCTAAATGTTCTGAGTGTTCTAAATGTTCTAATTGTTCTGAGTGTTCTAAATGTTCTAATTGTTCTGAGTGTTCTAAATGTTCTGAGTGTTCTAAATGTTCTGAGTGTTCTAAATGTTCTGAGTGTTCTGAGTGTTCTAAATGTTCTGAGTGTTCTAAATGTTCTAATTGTTCTGAGTGTTCTAAATGTTCTGAGTGTTCTAAATGTTCAAATTGTTCTGAGTGTTCTAAATGTTCTGAGTGTGCTAAATGTTCTAATTGTTCTGAGTGTTCTAAATGTTCTGAGTGTTCTAAATGTTCTAATTGTTCTGAGTGTTCTAAATGTTCTGAGTGTTCTGAGTGTTCTAAATGTTCTGAGTGTTCAAAATTTTCTAATTGTTCTGAGTGTTCTAAATGTTCTGAGTGTTCTAAATGTTCTGAGTGTTCTAAATGTTCTAATTGTTCTGAGTGTTCTAAATGTTCCGAGTGTTCTAAATGTTCTAAATGTTCTGAGTGTTCTAAATGTTCTGAGTGTTCTAAATGTTCTAATTGTTCTGAGTGTTCTAGATGTTCTGAGTGTTCTGAGTGTTCTAAATGTTCTGAGTGTTCTAAATGTTCTAATTGTTCTGAGTGTTCTAAATGTTCTGAGTGTTCTAAATGTTCTAATTGTTCTAAATGTTCTAAATATTCTTAGTGTTCTAAATATTCTGAGTGTTCTAATTGTTCTGAGTGTTCTAAATGTTCTGAGTGTTCTGAGTGTTCTAAATGTTCTGAGTGTTCAAAATGTTCTAATTGTTCTGAGTGTTCTAAATGTTCCTGAGTGTTCTAAATGTTCTGAGTGTTCTACATGTTCTAATTGTTCTGCGTGTTCTAAATGTTCTGAGTGTTCTAAATGTTCTGAGTGTTCTGAGTGTTCTAAATGTTCTGAGTGTTCTAAATGTTCTGAGTGTTCTAAATGTTCTAATTGTTCTGCGTGTTCTAAATGTTCTGAGTGTTCTAAATGTTCTAATTGTTCTGAGTGTTCTAACTGTTCTGAGTGTTCTAAATGTTCTAATTGTTCTGAGTGTTCTAAATGTTCTGAGTGTTCTGAGTGTTCTAAATGTTCTGAGTGTTCTAAATGTTCTAATTGTTCTGAGTGTTCTAAATGTTCTGAGTGTTCTAAATGTTCTGAGTGTTCTAAATGTTCTAATTGTTCTGAGTGTTCTAAATATTCTGAGTGTTCTGAGTGTTCTAAATGTTCTGAGTGTACTAAATGTTCTAAATGTTCTGAGTGTTCTAAATGTTCTAAGTGTTCTAAATGTTCTGAGTGTTCTAAATGTTCTAATTGTTCTGAGTGTTCTAGATGTTCTGAGTGTTCTGAGTGTTCTAAATGTTCTGAGTGTTCTAAATGTTCTAATTGTTCTGAGTGTTCTAAATGTTCTGAGTGTTCTAAATGTTCTGAGTGTTCTAAATGTTCTAATTGTTTTGAGTGTTCTAAATGTTCTGAGTGTTCTAAATGTTCTAATTGTTCTGAGTGTTCTAAATGTTCTGAGTGTTCTAAATGTTCTAATTGTTCTGAGTGTTCTAAATGTTCTGAGTGTTCTAAATGTTCTAATTGTTCTGAGTGTTCTAAATGCTCTGAGTGTTCTGAGTGTTCTAAATGTTCTGAGTGTTCTAAATGTTCTAAATGTTCTGAGTGCTCTAAATGTTCTGAGTGTTCTGAGTGTTCTAAATGTTCTGAGTGTTCTAAATGTTCTAATTGTTCTGAGTGTTCTAAATGTTCTGAGTGATCTAAATGTTCTGAGTGTTCTACATGTTCTAATTGTTCTGAGTGTTCTAAATGTTCTGAGAGTTCTAAATGTTCTAATTGTTCTGAGTGTTCTAAATGTTCTGAGTGTTCTAAATGTTCTAATTGTTCTGAGTGTTCTAAATGTTCTGAGTGTTCTGAGTGTTCTAAATGTTCTGAGTGTTCTAAATTTTCTAATTGTTCTGAGTGTTCTAAATGTTCTGAGTGTTCTAAATGTTCTGAGTGTTCTAAATGTTCTAATTGTTCTGAGTGTTCTAAATGTTCCGAGTGTTCTAAATGTTCTAAATGTTCTGAGTGTTCTAAATGTTCTGAGTGTTCTAAATGTTCTGAGTGTTCTAAATGTTCTGAGTGTTCTAAATGTTCTAATTGTTCTGAGTGTTCTAGATGTTCTGAGTGTTCTGAGTGTTCTAAATGTTCTGAGTGTTCTGAGTGTTCTAAATGTTCTGAGTGTTCTAAATGTTCCAGTTGTTCTGAGTGTTCTAAATGTTCTGAGTGTTCTAAATGTTCTGAGTGTTCTAAATGTTCTGAGTGTTCTAAATGTTCTAATTGTTTTGATTGTTCTAAATGTTCTGAGTGTTCTACATGTTTTAATTGTTCTGAGTGTTCTAAATGTTCTGAGTGTTCTAAATGTTCTAATTGTTCTGAGTGTTCTACATGTTCTGAGTGTTCTGAGTGTTCTAAATATTCTGAGTGTTCTAAATGTTCTAAATGTTCTGAGTGTTCTAAATGTTCTGAGTGTTCTAAATGTTCTGAGTGTTCTAAATGTTCTAAATGTTCTGAGTGTTCTAAATGTTCTGAGTGTTCTAAATGTTCTAATTGTTCTGAGTGTTCCAAATGTTCCGAGTGTTCTAAATGTTCTAAATGTTCTGAGTGTTCTAAATGTTCTGAGTGTTCTAAATGTTCTGAGTGTTCTAAATGTTCTGAGTGTTCTAAATGTTCTAATTGTTCTGAGTGTTCTAGATGTTCTGAGTGTTCTGAGTGTTCTAAATGTTCTGAGTGTTCTGAGTGTTCTAAATGTTCTGAGTGTTCTAAATGTTCTAATTGTTCTGAGTGTTCTAAATGTTCTGAGTGTTCTAAATGTTCTGAGTGTTCTGAGTGTTCTAAATGTTCTAAATGTTCTGAGTGTTCTAAATGTTCTGAGTGTTCTGAGTGTTCTAAATGTTCTGAGTGTTCTAAATGTTCTAATTGTTCTGAGTGTTCTAAATGTTCTGAGTGTTCTAAATGTTCTGAGTGTTCTGAGTGTTCTAAATGTTCTAAATGTTCTGAGTGTTCTAAATGTTCTGAGTGCTCTAAATGTTCTGCATGTTCTAAATGTTCTAATTGTTCTGAGTGTTCTAAATGTTCTGAGTGTTCTGAGTGTTCTAAATGTTCTGAGTGTTCTAAATGTTCTGAGTGTTCTAAATGTTCTAATTGTTCTGAGTGTTCTAAATATTCTGAGTGTTCTAAATGTTCTAAATGTTCTGAGTGTTCTAACTGTTCTGAGTGTTCTAAATGTTCTAATTGTTCTGAGTGTTCTAAATGTTCTGAGTGTTCTGAGTGTTCTAAATGTTCTGAGTGTTCTAAATGTTCTAATTGTTCTGAGTGTTCTAAATGTTCTGAGTGTTCTAAATGTTCTGAGTGTTCTAAATGTTCTAATTGTTCTGAGTGTTCTAAATATTCTGAGTGTTCTGAGTGTTCTAAATGTTCTGAGTGTACTAAATGTTCTAAATGTTCTGAGTGTTCTAAATGTTCTAAGTGTTCTAAATGTTCTGAGTGTTCTAAATGTTCTAATTGTTCTGAGTGTTCTAGATGTTCTGAGTGTTCTGAGTGTTCTAAATGTTCTGAGTGTTCTAAATGTTCTGAGTGTTCTGAGTGTTCTAAATGTTCTGAGTGTTCTGAATGTTCTAATTGTTCTGAGTGTTCTAAATGTTCTGAGTGATCTAAATGTTCTGAGTGTTCTACATGTTCTAATTGTTCTGAGTGTTCTAAATGTTCTGAGAGTTCTAAATGTTCTAATTGTTCTGAGTGTTCTAAATGTTCTGAGTGTTCTAAATGTTCTAATTGTTCTGAGTGTTCTAAATGTTCTGAGTGTTCTGAGTGTTCTAAATGTTCTGAGTGTTCTAAATTTTCTAATTGTTCTGAGTGTTCTAAATGTTCTGAGTGTTCTAAATGTTCTGAGTGTTCTAAATGTTCTAATTGTTCTGAGTGTTCTAAATGTTCCGAGTGTTCTAAATGTTCTAAATGTTCTGAGTGTTCTAAATGTTCTGAGTGTTCTAAATGTTCTGAGTGTTCTAAATGTGCTGAGTGTTCTAAATGTTCTAATTGTTCTGAGTGTTCTAAATGTTCTGAGTGATCTAAATGTTCTGAGTGTTCTACATGTTCTAATTGTTCTGAGTGTTCTAAATGTTCTGAGAGTTCTAAATGTTCTAATTGTTCTGAGTGTTCTAAATGTTCTGAGTGTTCTAAATGTTCTAATTGTTCTGAGTGTTCTAAATGTTCTGAGTGTTCTGAGTGTTCTAAATGTTCTGAGTGTTCTAAATTTTCTAATTGTTCTGAGTGTTCTAAATGTTCTGAGTGTTCTAAATGTTCTGAGTGTTCTAAATGTTCTAATTGTTCTGAGTGTTCTAAATGTTCCGAGTGTTCTACATGTTCTAAATGTTCTGAGTGTTCTAAATGTTCTGAGTGTTCTAAATGTTCTGAGTGTTCTAAATGTTCTGAGTGTTCTAAATGTTCTAATTGTTCTGAGTGTTCTAGATGTTCTGAGTGTTCTGAGTGTTCTAAATGTTCTGAGTGTTCTGAGTGTTCTAAATGTTCTGAGTGTTCTAAATGTTCTAATTGTTCTGAGTGTTCTAAATGTTCTGAGTGTTCTAAATGTTCTGAGTGTTCTAAATGTTCTGAGTTTTCTAAATGTTCTAATTGTTTTGAGTGTTCTAAATGTTCTGAGTGTTCTAAATGTTCTAATTGTTCTGAGTGTTCTACATGTTCTGAGTGTTCTGAGTGTTCTAAATATTCTGAGTGTTCTAAATGTTCTAAATGTTCTGAGTGTTCTAAATGTTCTGAGTGTTCTAAATGTTCTGAGTGTTCTAAATGTTCTAAATGTTCTGAGTGTTCTAAATGTTCTGAGTGTTCTAAATGTTCTAATTGTTCTGAGTGTTCTAAATGTTCAGAGTGTTCTAAATGTTCTAAATGTTCTGAGTGTTCTAAATGTTCTGAGTGTTCTAAATGTTCTGAGTGTTCTAAATGTTCTGAGTGTTCTAAATGTTCTAATTGTTCTGAGTGTTCTAGATGTTCTGAGTGTTCTGAGTGTTCTAAATGTTCTGAGTGTTCTGAGTGTTCTAAATGTTCTGAGTGTTCTAAATGTTCTAATTGTTCTGAGTGTTCTAAATGTTCTGAGTGTTCTAAATGTTCTGAGTGTTCTGAGTGTTCTAAATGTTCTAAATGTTCTGAGTGTTCTAAATGTTCTGAGTGTTCTGAGTGTTCTAAATGTTCTGAGTGTTCTAAATGTTCTAATTGTTCTGAGTGTTCTAAATGTTCTGAGTGTTCTAAATGTTCTGAGTGTTCTGAGTGTTCTAAATGTTCTAAATGTTCTGAGTGTTCTAAATGTTCTGAGTGCTCTAAATGTTCTGCATGTTCTAAATGTTCTAATTGTTCTGAGTGTTCTAAATGTTCTGAGTGTTCTGAGTGTTCTAAATGTTCTGAGTGTTCTAAATGTTCTGAGTGTTCTAAATGTTCTAATTGTTCTGAGTGTTCTAAATATTCTGAGTGTTCTAAATGTTCTAAATGTTCTGAGTGTTCTAACTGTTCTGAGTGTTCTAAATGTTCTAATTGTTCTGAGTGTTCTAAATGTTCTGAGTGTTCTGAGTGTTCTAAATGTTCTGAGTGTTCTAAATGTTCTAATTGTTCTGAGTGTTCTAAATGTTCTGAGTGTTCTAAATGTTCTGAGTGTTCTAAATGTTCTAATTGTTCTGAGTGTTCTAAATATTCTGAGTGTTCTGAGTGTTCTAAATGTTCTGAGTGTACTAAATGTTCTAAATGTTCTGAGTGTTCTAAATGTTCTAAGTGTTCTAAATGTTCTGAGTGTTCTAAATGTTCTAATTGTTCTGAGTGTTCTAGATGTTCTGAGTGTTCTGAGTGTTCTAAATGTTCTGAGTGTTCTAAATGTTCTAATTGTTCTGAGTGTTCTAAATGTTCTGAGTGTTCTAAATGTTCTGAGTGTTCTAAATGTTCTAATTGTTTTGAGTGTTCTAAATGTTCTGAGTGTTCTAAATGTTCTAATTGTTCTGAGTGTTCTAAATGTTCTGAGTGTTCTAAATGTTCTAATTGTTCTGAGTGTTCTAAATGTTCTGAGTGTTCTAAATGTTCTAATTGTTCTGAGTGTTCTAAATGCTCTGAGTGTTCTGAGTGTTCTAAATGTTCTGAGTGTTCTAAATGTTCTAAATGTTCTGAGTGTTCTAAATGTTCTGAGTGCTCTAAATGTTCTGAGTGTTCTGAGTGTTCTAAATGTTCTGAGTGTTCTAAATGTTCTAATTGTTCTGAGTGTTCTAAATGTTCTGAGTGTTCTGAGTGTTCTAAATGTTCTGAGTGTTCTAAATGTTCTGAGTGTTCTAAATGTTCTAATTGTTCTGAGTGTTCTAAATATTCTGAGTGTTCTAAATGTTCTAATTGTTCTGAGTGTTCTAGATGTTCTGAGTGTTCTGAGTGTTCTAAATGTTCTGAGTGTTCTGAGTGTTCTAAATGTTCTGAGTGTTCTAAATGTTCTAATTGTTCTGAGTGTTCTAAATGTTCTGAGTGTTCTAAATGTTCTGAGTGTTCTAAATGTTCTGAGTGTTCTAAATGTTCTAATTGTTTTGAGTGTTCTAAATGTTCTGAGTGTTCTAAATGTTCTAATTGTTCTGAGTGTTCTAAATGTTCTGAGTGTTCTAAATGTTCTAATTGTTCTGAGTGTTCTACATGTTCTGAGTGTTCTGAGTGTTCTAAATATTCTGAGTGTTCTAAATGTTCTAAATGTTCTGAGTGTTCTAAATGTTCTGAGTGTTCTAAATGTTCTGAGTGTTCTAAATGTTCTAAATGTTCTGAGTGTTCTAAATGTTCTGAGTGTTCTAAATGTTCTAATTTTTCTGAGTGTTCTAAATGTTCCGAGTGTTCTAAATGTTCTAAATGTTCTGAGTGTTCTAAATGTTCTGAGTGTTCTAAATGTTCTGAGTGTTCTAAATGTTCTGAGTGTTCTAAATGTTCTAATTGTTCTGAGTGTTCTAGATGTTCTGAGTGTTCTGAGTGTTCTAAATGTTCTGAGTGTTCTGAGTGTTCTAAATGTTCTGAGTGTTCTAAATGTTCTAATTGTTCTGAGTGTTCTAAATGTTCTGAGTGTTCTAAATGTTCTGAGTGTTCTGAGTGTTCTAAATGTTCTAAATGTTCTGAGTGTTCTAAATGTTCTGAGTGTTCTGAGTGTTCTAAATGTTCTGAGTGTTCTAAATGTTCTAATTGTTCTGAGTGTTCTAAATGTTCTGAGTGTTCTAAATGTTCTGAGTGTTCTGAGTGTTCTGAGTGTTCTAAATGTTCTAAATGTTCTGAGTGTTCTAAATGTTCTGAGTGCTCTAAATGTTCTGCATGTTCTAAATGTTCTAATTGTTCTGAGTGTTCTAAATGTTCTGAGTGTTCTGAGTGTTCTAAATGTTCTGAGTGTTCTAAATGTTCTGAGTGTTCTAAATGTTCTAATAGTTCTGAGTGTTCTAAATGTTCTAATTGTTCTGAGTGTTCTAAATGTTCTGAGTGTTCTGAGTGTTCTAAATGTTCTGAGTGTTCTAAATGTTCTAATTGTTCTGAGTGTTCTAAATGTTCTGAGTGTTCTAAATGTTCTGAGTGTTCTAAATGTTCTAATTGTTCTGAGTGTTCTAAATATTCTGAGTGTTCTGAGTGTTCTAAATGTTCTGAGTGTACTAAATGTTCTAAATGTTCTGAGTGTTCTAAATGTTCTAAGTGTTCTAAATGTTCTGAGTGTTCTAAATGTTCTAATTGTTCTGAGTGTTCTAGATGTTCTGAGTGTTCTGAGTGTTCTAAATGTTCTGAGTGTTCTAAATGTTCTAATTGTTCTGAGTGTTCTAAATGTTCTGAGTGTTCTAAATGTTCTGAGTGTTCTAAATGTTCTAATTGTTTTGAGTGTTCTAAATGTTCTGAGTGTTCTAAATGTTCTAATTGTTCTGAGTGTTCTAAATGTTCTGAGTGTTCTAAATGTTCTAATTGTTCTGAGTGTTCTAAATGTTCTGAGTGTTCTAAATGTTCTAATTGTTCTGAGTGTTCTAAATGCTCTGAGTGTTCTGAGTGTTCTAAATGTTCTGAGTGTTCTAAATGTTCTAAATGTTCTGAGTGTTCTAAATGTTCTGAGTGCTCTAAATGTTCTGAGTGTTCTAAATGTTCTAATTGTTCTGAGTGTTCTAAATGTTCTGAGTGTTCTGAGTGTTCTAAATGTTCTGAGTGTTCTAAATGTTCTAATTTTTCTGAGTGTTCTAAATGTTCTGAGTGTTCTAAATGTTCTGAGTGTTCTAAATGTTCTAATTGTTCTGAGTGTTCTAAATATTCTGAGTGTTCTAAATATTCTGAGTGTTCTAAATGTTCTAAATGTTCTGAGTGTTCTAAATGTTCTGAGTGTTCTAAATGTTCTGAGTGTTCTAAATGTTCTGAGTGTTCTAAATGTTCTAATTGTTCTGAGTGTTCTAAATATTCTGAGTGTTCTAAATGTTCTGAGTGTTCTAAATGTTCTAATTGTTCTGTGTGTTCTAAATGTTCTAATTGTTCTGAGTGTTCTAAATGTTCTGAGTGTTCTAAATGTTCTGAGTGTTCTGAGTGTTCTAAATGTTCTGAGTGTTCTAAATGTTCTAATTGTTCTGAGTGTTCTAAATATTCTGAGTGTTCTAAATGTTCTAAATGTTCTGAGTGTTCTAACTGTTCTGAGTGTTCTAAATGTTCTAATTGTTCTGAGTGTTCTAAATGTTCTGAGTGTTCTGAGTGTTCTAAATGTTCTGAGTGTTCTAAATGTTCTAATTGTTCTGAGTGTTCTAAATGTTCTGAGTGTTCTAAATGTTCTGAGTGTTCTAAATGTTCTAATTGTTCTGAGTGTTCTAAATATTCTGAGTGTTCTGAGTGTTCTAAATGTTCTGAGTGTACTAAATGTTCTAAATGTTCTGAGTGTTCTAAATGTTCTAAGTGTTCTAAATGTTCTGAGTGTTCTAAATGTTCTAATTGTTCTGAGTGTTCTAGATGTTCTGAGTGTTCTGAGTGTTCTAAATGTTCTGAGTGTTCTAAATGTTCTAATTGTTCTGAGTGTTCTAAATGTTCTGAGTGTTCTAAATGTTCTGAGTGTTCTAAATGTTCTAATTGTTCTGAGTGTTCTAAATGTTCTGAGTGTTCTAAATGTTCTAATTGTTCTGAGTGTTCTAAATATTCTGAGTGTTCTAAATATTCTGAGTGTTCTAAATGTTCTAAATGTTCTGAGTGTTCTAAATGTTCTGAGTGTTCTAAATGTTCTGAGTGTTCTAAATGTTCTGAGTGTTCTAAATGTTCTAATTGTTCTGAGTGTTCTAAATATTCTGAGTGTTCTAAATGTTCTGAGTGTTCTAAATGTTCTAATTGTTCTGTGTGTTCTAAATGTTCTAATTGTTCTGAGTGTTCTAAATGTTCTGAGTGTTCTAAATGTTCTGAGTGTTCTGAGTGTTCTAAATGTTCTGAGTGTTCTAAATGTTCTAATTGTTCTGAGTGTTCTAAATATTCTGAGTGTTCTAAATGTTCTAAATGTTCTGAGTGTTCTAACTGTTCTGAGTGTTCTAAATGTTCTAATTGTTCTGAGTGTTCTAAATGTTCTGAGTGTTCTGAGTGTTCTAAATGTTCTGAGTGTTCTAAATGTTCTAATTGTTCTGAGTGTTCTAAATGTTCTGAGTGTTCTAAATGTTCTGAGTGTTCTAAATGTTCTAATTGTTCTGAGTGTTCTAAATATTCTGAGTGTTCTGAGTGTTCTAAATGTTCTGAGTGTACTAAATGTTCTAAATGTTCTGAGTGTTCTAAATGTTCTAAGTGTTCTAAATGTTCTGAGTGTTCTAAATGTTCTAATTGTTCTGAGTGTTCTAGATGTTCTGAGTGTTCTGAGTGTTCTAAATGTTCTGAGTGTTCTAAATGTTCTAATTGTTCTGAGTGTTCTAAATGTTCTGAGTGTTCTAAATGTTCTGAGTGTTCTAAATGTTCTAATTGTTTTGAGTGTTCTAAATGTTCTGAGTGTTCTAAATGTTCTAATTGTTCTGAGTGTTCTAAATGTTCTGAGTGTTCTAAATGTTCTAATTGTTCTGAGTGTTCTAAATGTTCTGAGTGTTCTGAGTGTTCTAAATGTTCTGAGTGTTCTAAATGTTCTGAGTGTTCTAAATGTTCTGAGTGTTCTAAATATTCTGAGTGTTCTAAATGTTCTAATTGTTTTGAGTGTTCTAAATGTTCTAATTGTTTTGAGTGTTCTAAATGTTCTGAGTTTTCTAAATGTTCTAAATGTTTAGAGTTCTAAATGTTCTGAGTGTTCTAAATGTTCTGAGTGTTCTAAATGTTCTAATTGTTTTGAGTGTTCTAAATGTTCTGAGTGTTCTAAATGTTCTAATTGTTCTGAGTGTTCTAAATGTTCCGAGTGTTCTAAATGTTCTAAATGTTCTGAGTGTTCTAAATGTTCTGAGTGTTCTAAATGTTCTGAGTGTTCTAAATGTTCTGAGTGTTCTAAATGTTCTAATTGTTCTGAGTGTTCTAGATGTTCTGAGTGTTCTGAGTGTTCTAAATGTTCTGAGTGTTCTGAGTGTTCTAAATGTTCTGAGTGTTCTAAATGTTCTAATTGTTCTGAGTGTTCTAAATGTTCTGAGTGTTCTAAATGTTCTGAGTGTTCTGAGTGTTCTAAATGTTCTAAATGTTCTGAGTGTTCTAAATGTTCTGAGTGTTCTGAGTGTTCTAAATGTTCTGAGTGTTCTAAATGTTCTAATTGTTCTGAGTGTTCTAAATGTTCTGAGTGTTCTAAATGTTCTGAGTGTTCTGAGTGTTCTAAATGTTCTAAATGTTCTGAGTGTTCTAAATGTTCTGAGTGCTCTAAATGTTCTGCATGTTCTAAATGTTCTAATTGTTCTGAGTGTTCTAAATGTTCTGAGTGTTCTGAGTGTTCTAAATGTTCTGAGTGTTCTAAATGTTCTGAGTGTTCTAAATGTTCTAATTGTTCTGAGTGTTCTAAATATTCTGAGTGTTCTAAATGTTCTAAATGTTCTGAGTGTTCTAACTGTTCTGAGTGTTCTAAATGTTCTAATTGTTCTGAGTGTTCTAAATGTTCTGAGTGTTCTGAGTGTTCTAAATGTTCTGAGTGTTCTAAATGTTCTAATTGTTCTGAGTGTTCTAAATGTTCTGAGTGTTCTAAATGTTCTGAGTGTTCTAAATGTTCTAATTGTTCTGAGTGTTCTAAATATTCTGAGTGTTCTGAGTGTTCTAAATGTTCTGAGTGTACTAAATGTTCTAAATGTTCTGAGTGTTCTAAATGTTCTAAGTGTTCTAAATGTTCTGAGTGTTCTAAATGTTCTAATTGTTCTGAGTGTTCTAGATGTTCTGAGTGTTCTGAGTGTTCTAAATGTTCTGAGTGTTCTAAATGTTCTAATTGTTCTGAGTGTTCTAAATGTTCTGAGTGTTCTAAATGTTCTGAGTGTTCTAAATGTTCTAATTGTTTTGAGTGTTCTAAATGTTCTGAGTGTTCTAAATGTTCTAATTGTTCTGAGTGTTCTAAATGTTCTGAGTGTTCTAAATGTTCTAATTGTTCTGAGTGTTCTAAATGTTCTGAGTGTTCTAAATGTTCTAATTGTTCTGAGTGTTCTAAATGCTCTGAGTGTTCTGAGTGTTCTAAATGTTCTGAGTGTTCTAAATGTTCTAAATGTTCTGAGTGTTCTAAATGTTCTGAGTGCTCTAAATGTTCTGAGTGTTCTGAGTGTTCTAAATGTTCTGAGTGTTCTAAATGTTCTAATTGTTCTGAGTGTTCTAAATGTTCTGAGTGATCTAAATGTTCTGAGTGTTCTACATGTTCTAATTGTTCTGAGTGTTCTAAATGTTCTGAGAGTTCTAAATGTTCTAATTGTTCTGAGTGTTCTAAATGTTCTGAGTGTTCTAAATGTTCTAATTGTTCTGAGTGTTCTAAATGTTCTGAGTGTTCTGAGTGTTCTAAATGTTCTGAGTGTTCTAAATGTTCTGAGTGTTCTAAATGTTCTAATTGTTCTGAGTGTTCTAGATGTTCTGAGTGTTCTGAGTGTTCTAAATGTTCTGAGTGTTCTGAGTGTTCTAAATGTTCTGAGTGTTCTAAATGTTCTAATTGTTCTGAGTGTTCTAAATGTTCTGAGTGTTCTAAATGTTCTGAGTGTTCTAAATGTTCTGAGTGTTCTAAATGTTCTAATTGTTTTGAGTGTTCTAAATGTTCTGAGTGTTCTAAATGTTCTAATTGTTCTGAGTGTTCTAAATGTTCTGAGTGTTCTAAATGTTCTAATTGTTCTGAGTGTTCTACATGTTCTGAGTGTTCTGAGTGTTCTAAATATTCTGAGTGTTCTAAATGTTCTAAATGTTCTGAGTGTTCTAAATGTTCTGAGTGTTCTAAATGTTCTGAGTGTTCTAAATGTTCTAAATGTTCTGAGTGTTCTAAATGTTCTGAGTGTTCTAAATGTTCTAATTTTTCTGAGTGTTCTAAATGTTCCGAGTGTTCTAAATGTTCTAAATGTTCTGAGTGTTCTAAATGTTCTGAGTGTTCTAAATGTTCTGAGTGTTCTAAATGTTCTGAGTGTTCTAAATGTTCTAATTGTTCTGAGTGTTCTAGATGTTCTGAGTGTTCTGAGTGTTCTAAATGTTCTGAGTGTTCTGAGTGTTCTAAATGTTCTGAGTGTTCTAAATGTTCTAATTGTTCTGAGTGTTCTAAATGTTCTGAGTGTTCTAAATGTTCTGAGTGTCCTGAGTGTTCTAAATGTTCTAAATGTTCTGAGTGTTCTAAATGTTCTGAGTGTTCTGAGTGTTCTAAATGTTCTGAGTGTTCTAAATGTTCTAATTGTTCTGAGTGTTCTAAATGTTCTGAGTGTTCTAAATGTTCTGAGTGTTCTGAGTGTTCTGAGTGTTCTAAATGTTCTAAATGTTCTGAGTGTTCTAAATGTTCTGAGTGCTCTAAATGTTCTGCATGTTCTAAATGTTCTAATTGTTCTGAGTGTTCTAAATGTTCTGAGTGTTCTGAGTGTTCTAAATGTTCTGAGTGTTCTAAATGTTCTGAGTGTTCTAAATGTTCTAATAGTTCTGAGTGTTCTAAATATTCTGAGTGTTCTAAATGTTCTAAATGTTCTGAGTGTTCTAACTGTTCTGAGTGTTCTAAATGTTCTAATTGTTCTGAGTGTTCTAAATGTTCTGAGTGTTCTGAGTGTTCTAAATGTTCTGAGTGTTCTAAATGTTCTAATTGTTCTGAGTGTTCTAAATGTTCTGAGTGTTCTAAATGTTCTGAGTGTTCTAAATGTTCTAATTGTTCTGAGTGTTCTAAATATTCTGAGTGTTCTGAGTGTTCTAAATGTTCTGAGTGTACTAAATGTTCTAAATGTTCTGAGTGTTCTAAATGTTCTAAGTGTTCTAAATGTTCTGAGTGTTCTAAATGTTCTAATTGTTCTGAGTGTTCTAGATGTTCTGAGTGTTCTGAGTGTTCTAAATGTTCTGAGTGTTCTAAATGTTCTAATTGTTCTGAGTGTTCTAAATGTTCTGAGTGTTCTAAATGTTCTGAGTGTTCTAAATGTTCTAATTGTTTTGAGTGTTCTAAATGTTCTGAGTGTTCTAAATGTTCTAATTGTTCTGAGTGTTCTAAATGTTCTGAGTGTTCTAAATGTTCTAATTGTTCTGAGTGTTCTAAATGTTCTGAGTGTTCTAAATGTTCTAATTGTTCTGAGTGTTCTAAATGCTCTGAGTGTTCTGAGTGTTCTAAATGTTCTGAGTGTTCTAAATGTTCTAAATGTTCTGAGTGTTCTAAATGTTCTGAGTGCTCTAAATGTTCTGAGTGTTCTAAATGTTCTAATTGTTCTGAGTGTTCTAAATGTTCTGAGTGTTCTGAGTGTTCTAAATGTTCTGAGTGTTCTAAATGTTCTAATTTTTCTGAGTGTTCTAAATGTTCTGAGTGTTCTAAATGTTCTGAGTGTTCTAAATGTTCTAATTGTTCTGAGTGTTCTAAATATTCTGAGTGTTCTAAATATTCTGAGTGTTCTAAATGTTCTAAATGTTCTGAGTGTTCTAAATGTTCTGAGTGTTCTAAATGTTCTGAGTGTTCTAAATGTTCTGAGTGTTCTAAATGTTCTAATTGTTCTGAGTGTTCTAAATATTCTGAGTGTTCTAAATGTTCTGAGTGTTCTAAATGTTCTAATTGTTCTGTGTGTTCTAAATGTTCTAATTGTTCTGAGTGTTCTAAATGTTCTGAGTGTTCTAAATGTTCTGAGTGTTCTGAGTGTTCTAAATGTTCTGAGTGTTCTAAATGTTCTAATTGTTCTGAGTGTTCTAAATATTCTGAGTGTTCTAAATGTTCTAAATGTTCTGAGTGTTCTAACTGTTCTGAGTGTTCTAAATGTTCTAATTGTTCTGAGTGTTCTAAATGTTCTGAGTGTTCTGAGTGTTCTAAATGTTCTGAGTGTTCTAAATGTTCTAATTGTTCTGAGTGTTCTAAATGTTCTGAGTGTTCTAAATGTTCTGAGTGTTCTAAATGTTCTAATTGTTCTGAGTGTTCTAAATATTCTGAGTGTTCTGAGTGTTCTAAATGTTCTGAGTGTACTAAATGTTCTAAATGTTCTGAGTGTTCTAAATGTTCTAAGTGTTCTAAATGTTCTGAGTGTTCTAAATGTTCTAATTGTTCTGAGTGTTCTAGATGTTCTGAGTGTTCTGAGTGTTCTAAATGTTCTGAGTGTTCTAAATGTTCTAATTGTTCTGAGTGTTCTAAATGTTCTGAGTGTTCTAAATGTTCTGAGTGTTCTAAATGTTCTAATTGTTTTGAGTGTTCTAAATGTTCTGAGTGTTCTAAATGTTCTAATTGTTCTGAGTGTTCTAAATGTTCTGAGTGTTCTAAATGTTCTAATTGTTCTGAGTGTTCTAAATGTTCTGAGTGTTCTAAATGTTCTAATTGTTCTGAGTGTTCTAAATGCTCTGAGTGTTCTGAGTGTTCTAAATGTTCTAAATGTGTTCTAAATGTTCTAAATGTTCTGAGTGTTCTAAATGTTCTGAGTGCTCTAAATGTTCTGAGTGTTCTAAATGTTCTAATTGTTCTGAGTGTTCTAAATGTTCTGAGTGTTCTGAGTGTTCTAAATGTTCTGAGTGTTCTAAATGTTCTAATTTTTCTGAGTGTTCTAAATGTTCTGAGTGTTCTAAATGTTCTGAGTGTTCTAAATGTTCTAATTGTTCTGAGTGTTCTAAATATTCTGAGTGTTCTAAATATTCTGAGTGTTCTAAATGTTCTAAATGTTCTGAGTGTTCTAAATGTTCTGAGTGTTCTAAATGTTCTAATTTTTCTGAGTGTTCTAAATGTTCTGAGTGTTCTAAATGTTCTGAGTGTTCTAAATGTTCTAATTGTTCTGAGTGTTCTAAATATTCTGAGTGTTCTAAATATTCTGAGTGTTCTAAATGTTCTAAATATTCTGAGTGTTCTAAATATTCTGAGTGTTTTAAATGTTCTAATTGTTCTGAGTGTTCTAAATGTTCTGAGTGTTCTGAGTGTTCTAAATGTTCTGAGTGTTCTAAATGTTCTAATTGTTCTGAGTGTTCTAAATGTTCTGAGTGTTCTAAATGTTCTAATTGTTCTGAGTGTTCTAAATGTTCTGAGTGTTCTGAGTGTTCTAAATGTTCTGAGTGTTCTAAATGTTCTGAGTGTTCTAAATGTTCTGAGTGTTCTAAATATTCTGAGTGTTCTAAATGTTCTAATTGTTTTGAGTGTTCTAAATGTTCTAATTGTTTTGAGTGTTCTAAATGTTCTGAGTTTTCTAAATGTTCTAAATGTTTAGAGTTCTAAATGTTCTGAGTGTTCTAAATGTTCTGAGTGTTCTAAATGTTCTAATTGTTTTGAGTGTTCTAAATGTTCTGAGTGTTCTAAATGTTCTAATTGTTCTGAGTGTTCTAAATGTTCTGAGTGTTCTAAATGTTCTAATTGTTCTGAGTGTTCTACATGTTCTGAGTGTTCTGAGTGTTCTAAATATTCTGAGTGTTCTAAATGTTCTAAATGTTCTGAGTGTTCTAAATGTTCTGAGTGTTCTAAATGTTCTGAGTGTTCTAAATGTTCTAAATGTTCTGAGTGTTATAAATGTTCTAAATGTTCTAATTGTTCTGAGTGTTCTAAATGTTCTGAGTGTTCTAAATATTCTGAGTGTTCTAAATGTTCTAATTGTTCTGAGTGTTCTAAATGTTCTGAGTGTTCTAAATGTTCTGAGTGTTCTAAATATTTTAATTGTTCTGAGTGTTCTAAATGTTCTGAGTGTTCTAAATGTTCTAATTGTTCTGAGTGTTCTAAATGTTCTGAGTGTTCTAAATGTTCTGAGTGTTCTAAATGTTCTGAGTTTTCTGAGTGTTCTAAATGTTCTGAGTGTTCTAAATGTTCTGAGTGTTCTGAGTGTTCTAAATGTTCTAAATGTTCTAAATGTTCTGAGTGTTCTAAATGTTCTAATTGTTCTGAGTGTTCTAAATGTTCTGAGTGATCTAAATGTTCTGAGTGTTCTACATGTTCTAATTGTTCTGAGTGTTCTAAATGTTCTGAGAGTTCTAAATGTTCTAATTGTTCTGAGTGTTCTAAATGTTCTGAGTGTTCTAAATGTTCTAATTGTTCTGAGTGTTCTAAATGTTCTGAGTGTTCTGAGTGTTCTAAATGTTCTGAGTGTTCTAAATTTTCTAATTGTTCTGAGTGTTCTAAATGTTCTGAGTGTTCTAAATGTTCTGAGTGTTCTAAATGTTCTAATTGTTCTGAGTGTTCTAAATGTTCCGAGTGTTCTAAATGTTCTAAATGTTCTGAGTGTTCTAAATGTTCTGAGTGTTCTAAATGTTCTGAGTGTTCTAAATGTTCTGAGTGTTCTAAATGTTCTAATTGTTCTGAGTGTTCTAGATGTTCTGAGTGTTCTGAGTGTTCTAAATGTTCTGAGTGTTCTGAGTGTTCTAAATGTTCTGAGTGTTCTAAATGTTCTAATTGTTCTGAGTGTTCTAAATGTTCTGAGTGTTCTAAATGTTCTGAGTGTTCTAAATGTTCTGAGTGTTCTAAATGTTCTAATTGTTTTGAGTGTTCTAAATGTTCTGAGTGTTCTAAATGTTCTAATTGTTCTGAGTGTTCTAAATGTTCTGAGTGTTCTAAATGTTCTAATTGTTCTGAGTGTTCTACATGTTCTGAGTGTTCTGAGTGTTCTAAATATTCTGAGTGTTCTAAATGTTCTAAATGTTCTGAGTGTTCTAAATGTTCTGAGTGTTCTAAATGTTCTGAGTGTTCTAAATGTTCTAAATGTTCTGAGTGTTCTAAATGTTCTGAGTGTTCTAAATGTTCTAATTGTTCTGAGTGTTCTAAATGTTCCGAGTGTTCTAAATGTTCTAAATGTTCTGAGTGTTCTAAATGTTCTGAGTGTTCTAAATGTTCTGAGTGTTCTAAATGTTCTGAGTGTTCTAAATGTTCTAATTGTTCTGAGTGTTCTAGATGTTCTGAGTGTTCTGAGTGTTCTAAATGTTCTGAGTGTTCTGAGTGTTCTAAATGTTCTGAGTGTTCTAAATGTTCTAATTGTTCTGAGTGTTCTAAATGTTCTGAGTGTTCTAAATGTTCTGAGTGTTCTGAGTGTTCTAAATGTTCTAAATGTTCTGAGTGTTCTAAATGTTCTGAGTGTTCTAAATGTTCTAATTGTTCTGAGTGTTCTAAATGTTCTGAGTGTTCTGAGTGTTCTAAATGTTCTAAATGTTCTGAGTGTTCTAAATGTTCTGAGTGCTCTAAATGTTCTGCATGTTCTAAATGTTCTAATTGTTCTGAGTGTTCTAAATGTTCTGAGTGTTCTGAGTGTTCTAAATGTTCTGAGTGTTCTAAATGTTCTGAGTGTTCTAAATGTTCTAATTGTTCTGAGTGTTCTAAATATTCTGAGTGTTCTAAATGTTCTAAATGTTCTGAGTGTTCTAACTGTTCTGAGTGTTCTAAATGTTCTAATTGTTCTGAGTGTTCTAAATGTTCTGAGTGTTCTGAGTGTTCTAAATGTTCTGAGTGTTCTAAATGTTCTAATTGTTCTGAGTGTTCTAAATGTTCTGAGTGTTCTAAATGTTCTGAGTGTTCTAAATGTTCTAATTGTTCTGAGTGTTCTAAATATTCTGAGTGTTCTGAGTGTTCTAAATGTTCTGAGTGTACTAAATGTTCTAAATGTTCTGAGTGTTCTAAATGTTCTAAGTGTTCTAAATGTTCTGAGTGTTCTAAATGTTCTAATTGTTCTGAGTGTTCTAGATGTTCTGAGTGTTCTGAGTGTTCTAAATGTTCTGAGTGTTCTAAATGTTCTAATTGTTCTGAGTGTTCTAAATGTTCTGAGTGTTCTAAATGTTCTGAGTGTTCTAAATGTTCTAATTGTTCTGAGTGTTCTAAATGTTCTGAGTGTTCTAAATGTTCTGAGTGTTCTGAGTGTTCGAAATGTTCTGAGTGTTCTAAATGTTCTGAGTGTTCTGAGTGTTGTAAATGTTCTGAGTGTTCTAAATGTTCTAATTGTTCTGAGTGTTCTAAATGTTGTGAGTGTTCTAAATGTTCTGAGTGTTCTAAATATTCTAAATGTTCTGAGTGTTCTAAATGTTCTGAGTGTTCTAAATGTTCTAATTGTTCTGAGTGTTCTAAATGTTCTGAGTGTTCTAAATGTTCTAATTGTTCTGAGTGTTCTAAATGTTCTAATTGTTCTGAGTGTTCTAAATGTTCTGAGTGTTCTAAATGTTCTAATTGTTCTGAGTGTTCTAAATGTTCTGAGTGTTCTAAATGTTCTAATTGTTCTGAGTGTTCTAAATGTTCTGAGTGTTCTGAGTGTTCTAAATGTTCTGAGTGTTCTAAATTTTCTAATTGTTCTGAGTGTTCTAAATGTTCTGAGTGTTCTGAGTGTTCTAAATGTTCTGAGTGTTCTAAATGTTCTAATTGTTCTGAGTGTTCTAAATGTTCTGAGTGTTCTAAATGTTCTGAGTGTTCTGAGTGTTCGAAATGTTCTTAGTGTTCTAAATGTTCTGAGTGTTCTGAGTGTTGTAAATGTTCTGAGTGTTCTAAATGTTCTAATTGTTCTGAGTGTTCTAAATGTTGTGAGTGTTCTAAATGTTCTGAGTGTTCTAAATATTCTAAATGTTCTGAGTGTTCTAAATGTTCTGAGTGTTCTAAATGTTCTAATTGTTCTGAGTGTTCTAAATGTTCTGAGTGTTCTAAATGTTCTAATTGTTCTGAGTGTTCTAAATGTTCTAATTGTTCTGAGTGTTCTAAATGTTCTGAGTGTTCTAAATGTTCTAATTGTTCTGAGTGTTCTAAATGTTCTGAGTGTTCTAAATGTTCTAATTGTTCTGAGTGTTCTAAATGTTCTGAGTGTTCTGAGTGTTCTAAATGTTCTGAGTGTTCTAAATGTTCTAATTGTTCTGAGTGTTCTAAATGTTCTGAGTGTTCTGAGTGTTCTAAATGTTCTGAGTGTTCTAAATGTTCTAATTGTTCTGAGTGTTCTAAATGTTCTGAGTGTTCTAAATGTTCTGAGTGTTCTGAGTGTTCGAAATGTTCTTAGTGTTCTAAATGTTCTGAGTGTTCTGAGTGTTGTAAATGTTCTGAGTGTTCTAAATGTTCTAATTGTTCTGAGTGTTCTAAATGTTGTGAGTGTTCTAAATGTTCTGAGTGTTCTAAATATTCTAAATGTTCTGAGTGTTCTAAATGTTCTGAGTGTTCTAAATGTTCTAATTGTTCTGAGTGTTCTAAATGTTCTGAGTGTTCTAAATGTTCTAATTGTTCTGAGTGTTCTAAATGTTCTAATTGTTCTGAGTGTTCTAAATGTTCTGAGTGTTCTAAATGTTCTAATTGTTCTGAGTGTTCTAAATGTTCTGAGTGTTCTAAATGTTCTAATTGTTCTGAGTGTTCTAAATGTTCTGAGTGTTCTGAGTGTTCTAAATGTTCTGAGTGTTCTAAATTTTCTAATTGTTCTGAGTGTTCTAAATGTTCTGAGTGTTCTGAGTGTTCTAAATGTTCTGAGTGTTCTAAATGTTCTAATTTTTCTGAGTGTTCTAAATGTTCTGAGTGTTCTAAATGTTCTGAGTGTTCTAAATGTTCTAATTGTTCTGAGTGTTCTAAATATTCTGAGTGTTCTAAATATTCTGAGTGTTCTAAATGTTCTAAATGTTCTGAGTGTTCTAAATGTTCTGAGTGTTCTAAATGTTCTAATTTTTCTGAGTGTTCTAAATGTTCTGAGTGTTCTAAATGTTCTGAGTGTTCTAAATGTTCTAATTGTTCTGAGTGTTCTAAATATTCTGAGTGTTCTAAATATTCTGAGTGTTCTAAATGTTCTAAATATTCTGAGTGTTCTAAATATTCTGAGTGTTCTAAATGTTCTAATTGTTCTGAGTGTTCTAAATGTTCTGAGTGTTCTGAGTGTTCTAAATGTTCTGAGTGTTCTAAATGTTCTAATTGTTCTGAGTGTTCTAAATGTTCTGAGTGTTCTAAATGTTCTAATTGTTCTGAGTGTTCTAAATGTTCTGAGTGTTCTGAGTGTTCTAAATGTTCTGAGTGTTCTAAATGTTCTGAGTGTTCTAAATGTTCTGAGTGTTCTAAATATTCTGAGTGTTCTAAATGTTCTAATTGTTTTGAGTGTTCTAAATGTTCTAATTGTTTTGAGTGTTCTAAATGTTCTGAGTTTTCTAAATGTTCTAAATGTTTAGAGTTCTAAATGTTCTGAGTGTTCTAAATGTTCTGAGTGTTCTAAATGTTCTAATTGTTTTGAGTGTTCTAAATGTTCTGAGTGTTCTAAATGTTCTAATTGTTTTGAGTGTTCTAAATGTTCTGAGTTTTCTAAATGTTCTAAATGTTTAGAGTTCTAAATGTTCTGAGTGTTCTAAATGTTCTGAGTGTTCTAAATGTTCTAATTGTTTTGAGTGTTCTAAATGTTCTGAGTGTTCTAAATGTTCTAATTGTTCTGAGTGTTCTAAATGTTCTGAGTGTTCTAAATGTTCTAATTGTTCTGAGTGTTCTACATGTTCTGAGTGTTCTGAGTGTTCTAAATATTCTGAGTGTTCTAAATGTTCTAAATGTTCTGAGTGTTCTAAATGTTCTGAGTGTTCTAAATGTTCTGAGTGTTCTAAATGTTCTAAATGTTCTGAGTGTTATAAATGTTCTAAATGTTCTAATTGTTCTGAGTGTTCTAAATGTTCTGAGTGTTCTAAATATTCTGAGTGTTCTAAATGTTCTAATTGTTCTGAGTGTTCTAAATGTTCTGAGTGTTCTAAATGTTCTGAGTGTTCTAAATATTTTAATTGTTCTGAGTGTTCTAAATGTTCTGAGTGTTCTAAATGTTCTAATTGTTCTGAGTGTTCTAAATGTTCTGAGTGTTCTAAATGTTCTGAGTGTTCTAAATGTTCTGAGTTTTCTGAGTGTTCTAAATGTTCTGAGTGTTCTAAATGTTCTGAGTGTTCTGAGTGTTCTAAATGTTCTAAATGTTCTAAATGTTCTGAGTGTTCTAAATGTTCTAATTGTTCTGAGTGTTCTAAATGTTCTGAGTGATCTAAATGTTCTGAGTGTTCTACATGTTCTAATTGTTCTGAGTGTTCTAAATGTTCTGAGAGTTCTAAATGTTCTAATTTTTCTGAGTGTTCTAAATGTTCTGAGTGTTCTAAATGTTCTAAATGTTCTGAGTGTTCTAAATGTTCTGAGTGTTCTAAATGTTCTAATTGTTCTGAGTGTTCTAAATGTTCCGAGTGTTCTAAATGTTCTAAATGTTCTGAGTGTTCTAAATGTTCTGAGTGTTCTAAATGTTCTGAGTGTTCTAAATGTTCTGAGTGTTCTAAATGTTCTAATTGTTCTGAGTGTTCTAGATGTTCTGAGTGTTCTGAGTGTTCTAAATGTTCTGAGTGTTCTGAGTGTTCTAAATGTTCTGAGTGTTCTAAATGTTCTAATTGTTCTGAGTGTTCTAAATGTTCTGAGTGTTCTAAATGTTCTGAGTGTTCTGAGTGTTCTAAATGTTCTAAATGTTCTGAGTGTTCTAAATGTTCTGAGTGTTCTGAGTGTTCTAAATGTTCTGAGTGTTCTAAATGTTCTAATTGTTCTGAGTGTTCTAAATGTTCTGAGTGTTCTAAATGTTCTGAGTGTTCTGAGTGTTCTAAATGTTCTAAATGTTCTGAGTGTTCTAAATGTTCTGAGTGCTCTAAATGTTCTGCATGTTCTAAATGTTCTAATTGTTCTGAGTGTTCTAAATGTTCTGAGTGTTCTGAGTGTTCTAAATGTTCTGAGTGTTCTAAATGTTCTGAGTGTTCTAAATGTTCTAATTGTTCTGAGTGTTCTAAATATTCTGAGTGTTCTAAATGTTCTAAATGTTCTGAGTGTTCTAACTGTTCTGAGTGTTCTAAATGTTCTAATTGTTCTGAGTGTTCTAAATGTTCTGAGTGTTCTGAGTGTTCTAAATGTTCTGAGTGTTCTAAATGTTCTAATTGTTCTGAGTGTTCTAAATGTTCTGAGTGTTCTAAATGTTCTGAGTGTTCTAAATGTTCTAATTGTTCTGAGTGTTCTAAATATTCTGAGTGTTCTGAGTGTTCTAAATGTTCTGAGTGTACTAAATGTTCTAAATGTTCTGAGTGTTCTAAATGTTCTAAGTGTTCTAAATGTTCTGAGTGTTCTAAATGTTCTAATTGTTCTAATTGTTCTGAGTGTTCTAGATGTTCTGAGTGTTCTGAGTGTTCTAAATGTTCTGAGTGTTCTAAATGTTCTAATTGTTCTGAGTGTTCTAAATGTTCTGAGTGTTCTAAATGTTCTGAGTGTTCTAAATGTTCTAATTGTTCTGAGTGTTCTAAATGTTCTGAGTGTTCTAAATGTTCTGAGTGTTCTGAGTGTTCGAAATGTTCTGAGTGTTCTAAATGTTCTGAGTGTTCTGAGTGTTGTAAATGTTCTGAGTGTTCTAAATGTTCTAATTGTTCTGAGTGTTCTAAATGTTGTGAGTGTTCTAAATGTTCTGAGTGTTCTAAATATTCTAAATGTTCTGAGTGTTCTAAATGTTCTGAGTGTTCTAAATGTTCTAATTGTTCTGAGTGTTCTAAATGTTCTGAGTGTTCTAAATGTTCTAATTGTTCTGAGTGTTCTAAATGTTCTAATTGTTCTGAGTGTTCTAAATGTTCTGAGTGTTCTAAATGTTCTAATTGTTCTGAGTGTTCTAAATGTTCTGAGTGTTCTAAATGTTCTAATTGTTCTGAGTGTTCTAAATGTTCTGAGTGTTCTGAGTGTTCTAAATGTTCTGAGTGTTCTAAATTTTCTAATTGTTCTGAGTGTTCTAAATGTTCTGAGTGTTCTGAGTGTTCTAAATGTTCTGAGTGTTCTAAATGTTCTAATTGTTCTGAGTGTTCTAAATGTTCTGAGTGTTCTAAATGTTCTGAGTGTTCTGAGTGTTCGAAATGTTCTTAGTGTTCTAAATGTTCTGAGTGTTCTGAGTGTTGTAAATGTTCTGAGTGTTCTAAATGTTCTAATTGTTCTGAGTGTTCTAAATGTTGTGAGTGTTCTAAATGTTCTGAGTGTTCTAAATATTCTAAATGTTCTGAGTGTTCTAAATGTTCTGAGTGTTCTAAATGTTCTAATTGTTCTGAGTGTTCTAAATGTTCTGAGTGTTCTAAATGTTCTAATTGTTCTGAGTGTTCTAAATGTTCTAATTCTTCTGAGTGTTCTAAATGTTCTGAGTGTTCTAAATGTTCTAATTGTTCTGAGTGTTCTAAATGTTCTGAGTGTTCTAAATGTTCTAATTGTTCTGAGTGTTCTAAATGTTCTGAGTGTTCTGAGTGTTCTAAATGTTCTGAGTGTTCTAAATTTTCTAATTGTTCTGAGTGTTCTAAATGTTCTGAGTGTTCTGAGTGTTCTAAATGTTCTGAGTGTTCTAAATGTTCTAATTGTTCTGAGTGTTCTAAATGTTCTGAGTATTCTAAATATTCTGAGTGTTCTAAATGTTCTAATTGTTCTGAGTGTTCTAAATGTTCTGAGTGTTCTAAATGTTCTGAGTGTTCTAAATATTCTAATTGTTCTGAGTGTTCTAAATGTTCTGAGTGTTCTAAATGTTCTGAGTGTTCTAAGTGTTCTAATTGTTCTGAGTGTTCTAAATGTTCTGAGTGTTCTAAATGTTCTAATTGTTCTGAGTGTTCTAAATGTTCTAATTGTTCTGAGTGTTCTAAATGTTCTGAGTGTTCTAAATGTTCTAATTGTTCTGAGTGTTCTAAATGTTCTGAGTGTTCTAAATGTTCTGAGTGTTCTAAATGTTCTGAGTGTTCTAAATGTTCTAATTGTTCTGAGTGTTCTAGATGTTCTGAGTGTTCTGAATTTTCTAATTTTTCTGAGTGTTCTAAATGTTCTGAGTGTTCTAAATGTTCTGAGTGTTCTAAATGTTCTAATTGTTCTGAGTGTTCTAAATGTTCTGAGTGTTCTAAATGTTCTAAATGTTCTGAGTGTTCTAAATGTTCTGAGTGTTCTAAATGTTCTGAGTGTTCTAAATGTTCTAATTGTTCTGAGTGTTCTAGATGTTCTGAGTGTTCTGAGTGTTCTAAATGTTCTGAGTGTTCTGAGTGTTCTAAATGTTCTGAGTGTTCTAAATGTTCTAATTGTTCTGAGTGTTCTAAATGTTCTGAGTGTTCTAAATATTCTGAGTGTTCTAAATGTTCTAATTGTTCTGAGTGTTCTAAATGTTCTGAGTGTTCTAAATGTTCTGAGTGTTCTAAATATTCTAATTGTTCTGAGTGTTCTAAATGTTCTGAGTGTTCTAAATGTTCTAATTGTTCTGAGTGTTCTAAATGTTCTGAGTGTTCTAAATGTTCTAATTGTTCTGAGTGTTCTAAATGTTCTAATTGTTCTGAGTGTTCTAAATGTTCTGAGTTTTCTGAGTTTTCTGAGTGTTCTAAATGTTCTGAGTGTTCTAAATGTTCTGAGTGTTCTGAGTGTTCTAAATGTTCTGAGTGTTCTAAATATTCTAATTGTTCTGAGTGTTCTAAATGTCCTGAGTGTTCTAAATGTTCTGAGTTTTCTAAAAGTTCTAATTGTTCTGAGTGTTCTAAATGTTCTGAGTGTTCTAAATGTTCTAATTGTTCTGAGTGTTCTAAATGTTCTAATTGTTCTGAGTGTTCTAAATGTTCTGAGTTTTCTGAGTGTTCTAAATGTTCTGAGTGTTCTAAATGTTCTGAGTGTTCTGAGTGTTCTGAGTGTTCTAAATGTTGTAATTGTTCTGAGTGTTCTAAATGTTCTGAGTGTTCTAAATGTTCTGAGTGTTCTAAATGTTCTAATTGTTCTGAGTGTTCTAAATGTTCTGAGTGTTCTAAATGTTCTAATTGTTCTGAGTGTTCTAAATGTTCTGAGTGTTCTAAATGTTCTAAATGTTCTGAGTGTTCTAAATGTTCTAATTGTTCTGAGTGTTCTAAATGTTCTGAGTTTTCTGAGTGTTCTAAATGTTCTGAGTGTTCTAAATGTTCTGAGTGTTCTGAGTGCTCTAAATGTTCTGAGTGTTCTAAATGTTTTAATTGTTCTGAGTGTTCTAAATGTTCTGAGTGTTCTAAATGTTCTGAGTGTTCTAAATGTGCTAATTGTTCTGAGTGTTCTAAATGTTCTGAGTGTTCTAAATGTTCTAATTGTTCTGAGTGTTCTAAATGTTCTGAGTGTTCTAAATATTCTAATTGTTCTGAGTGTTCTAAATGTTCTAAATGTTCTGAGTGTTCTAAATGTTCTGAGTGTTCTAAATGTTCTAATTGTTCTGAGTGTTCTAAATGTTCTGAGTGTTCTGAGTGTTCTAAATGTTCTGAGTGTTCTAAATGTTCTAATTTTTCTGAGTGTTCTAAATGTTCTGAGTGTTCTAAATGTTCTGAGTGTTCTAAATGTTCTAATTGTTCTGAGTGTTCTAAATATTCTGAGTGTTCTAAATGTTCTAAATGTTCTGAGTGTTCTAACTGTTCTGAGTGTTCTAAATGTTCTAATTGTTCTGAGTGTTCTAAATGTTCTGAGTGTTCTGAGTGTTCTAAATGTTCTGAGTGTTCTAAATGTTCTAATTGTTCTGAGTGTTCTAAATGTTCTGAGTGTTCTAAATGTTCTGAGTGTTCTAAATGTTCTAATTGTTCTGAGTGTTCTAAATATTCTGAGTGTTCTGAGTGTTCTAAATGTTCTGAGTGTAGTAAATGTTCTAAATGTTCTGAGTGTTCTAAATGTTCTAAGTGTTCTAAATGTTCTGAGTGTTCTAAATGTTCTAATTGTTCTGAGTGTTCTAGATGTTCTGAGTGTTCTGAGTGTTCTAAATGTTCTGAGTGTTCTAAATGTTCTAATTGTTCTGAGTGTTCTAAATGTTCTGAGTGTTCTAAATGTTCTAATTGTTCTGAGTGTTCTAAATGTTCTGAGTGTTCTGAGTGTTGTAAATGTTCTGAGTGTTCTAAATGTTCTAATTGTTCTGAGTGTTCTAAATGTTGTGAGTGTTCTAAATGTTCTGAGTGTTCTAAATATTCTAAATGTTCTGAGTGTTCTAAATGTTCTGAGTGTTCTAAATGTTCTAATTGTTCTGAGTGTTCTAAATGTTCTGAGTGTTCTAAATGTTCTAATTGTTCTGAGTGTTCTAAATGTTCTAATTGTTCTGAGTGTTCTAAATGTTCTGAGTGTTCTAAATGTTCTAATTGTTCTGAGTGTTCTAAATGTTCTGAGTGTTCTAAATGTTCTAATTGTTCTGAGTGTTCTAAATGTTCTGAGTGTTCTGAGTGTTCTAAATGTTCTGAGTGTTCTAAATTTTCTAATTGTTCTGAGTGTTCTAAATGTTCTGAGTGTTC
Source organism: Coregonus lavaretus (assembly GCF_964263955.1). Taxonomy (NCBI): domain Eukaryota; kingdom Metazoa; phylum Chordata; class Actinopteri; order Salmoniformes; family Salmonidae; genus Coregonus; species Coregonus lavaretus. The sequence goes on along the minus strand of NW_028159264.1, from coordinate 20,659 downwards.
TGAGTGTTCTAAATGTTCTGAGTGTTCTAAATGTTCTAATTGTTCTGAGTGTTCTAAATGTTCTGAGTATTCTAAATATTCTGAGTGTTCTAAATGTTCTAATTGTTCTGAGTGTTCTAAATGTTCTGAGTGTTCTAAATGTTCTGAGTGTTCTAAATATTCTAATTGTTCTGAGTGTTCTAAATGTTCTGAGTGTTCTAAATGTTCTGAGTGTTCTAAATGTTCTAATTGTTCTGAGTGTTCTAAATGTTCTGAGTGTTCTAAATGTTCTAATTGTTCTGAGTGTTCTAAATGTTCTAATTGTTCTGAGTGTTCTAAATGTTCTGAGTGTTCTAAATGTTCTAATTGTTCTGAGTGTTCTAAATGTTCTGAGTGTTCTAAATGTTCTGAGTGTTCTAAATGTTCTGAGTGTTCTAAATGTTCTAATTGTTCTGAGTGTTCTAGATGTTCTGAGTGTTCTGAGTGTTCTAAATGTTCTGAGTGTTCTGAGTGTTCTAAATGTTCTGAGTGTTCTAAATGTTCTAATTGTTCTGAGTGTTCTAAATGTTCTAATTGTTCTGAGTGTTCTAAATGTTCTAAGTGTTCTAAATGTTCTGAGTGTTCTAAATGTTCTAATTGTTCTGAGTGTTCTAGATGTTCTGAGTGTTCTGAGTGTTCTAAATGTTCTGAGTGTTCTAAATGTTCTAATTGTTCTGAGTGTTCTAAATGTTCTGAGTGTTCTAAATGTTCTGAGTGTTCTAAATGTTCTAATTGTTCTGAGTGTTCTAAATGTTCTGAGTGTTCTAAATGTTCTAATTGTTCTGAGTGTTCTAAATGTTCTGAGTGTTCTGAGTGTTCGAAAAGTTCTGAGTGTTCTAAATGTTCTGAGTGTTCTGAGTGTTGTAAATGTTCTGAGTGTTCTAAATGTTCTGAGTGTTCTGAGTGTTCTAAATGTTCTGAGTATTCTAAATATTCTGAGTGTTCTAAATGTTCTAATTGTTCTGAGTGTTCTAAATGTTCTGAGTGTTCTAAATGTTCTGAGTGTTCTAAATATTCTAATTGTTCTGAGTGTTCTAAATGTTCTGAGTGTTCTAAATGTTCTGAGTGTTCTAAGTGTTCTAATTGTTCTGAGTGTTCTAAATGTTCTGAGTGTTCTAAATGTTCTAATTGTTCTGAGTGTTCTAAATGTTCTGAGTGTTCTAAATGTTCTAATTGTTCTGAGTGTTCTAAATGTTCTGAGTGTTCTAAATGTTCTAATTGTTCTGAGTGTTCTAAATGTTCTGAGTGTTCTAAATGTTCTGAGTGTTCTAAATTTTCTAATTGTTCTGAGTGTTCTAAATGTTCTGAGTGTTCTAAATGTTCTGAGTGTTCTAAATGTTCTAATTGTTCTGAGTGTTCTAAATGTTCCGAGTGTTCTAAATGTTCTAAATGTTCTGAGTGTTCTAAATGTTCTGAGTGTTCTAAATGTTCTGAGTGTTCTAAATGTTCTAATTGTTCTGAGTGTTCTAGATGTTCTGAGTGTTCTGAGTGTTCTAAATGTTCTGAGTGTTCTGAGTGTTCTAAATGTTCTGAGTGTTCTAAATGTTCTAATTGTTCTGAGTGTTCTAAATGTTCTAATTGTTCTGAGTGTTCTAAATGTTCTAAGTGTTCTAAATGTTCTGAGTGTTCTAAATGTTCTAATTGTTCTGAGTGTTCTAGATGTTCTGAGTGTTCTGAGTGTTCTAAATGTTCTGAGTGTTCTAAATGTTCTAATTGTTCTGAGTGTTCTAAATGTTCTGAGTGTTCTAAATGTTCTGAGTGTTCTAAATGTTCTAATTGTTCTGAGTGTTCTAAATGTTCTGAGTGTTCTAAATGTTCTAATTGTTCTGAGTGTTCTAAATGTTCTGAGTGTTCTGAGTGTTCGAAAAGTTCTGAGTGTTCTAAATGTTCTGAGTGTTCTGAGTGTTGTAAATGTTCTGAGTGTTCTAAATGTTCTAATTGTTCTGAGTGTTCTAAATGTTCTGAGTATTCTAAATATTCTGAGTGTTCTAAATGTTCTAATTGTTCTGAGTGTTCTAAATGTTCTGAGTGTTCTAAATGTTCTGAGTGTTCTAAATATTCTAATTGTTCTGAGTGTTCTAAATGTTCTGAGTGTTCTAAATGTTCTGAGTGTTCTAAGTGTTCTAATTGTTCTGAGTGTTCTAAATGTTCTGAGTGTTCTAAATGTTCTAATTGTTCTGAGTGTTCTAAATGTTCTGAGTGTTCTAAATGTTCTAATTGTTCTGAGTGTTCTAAATGTTCTGAGTGTTCTAAATGTTCTAATTGTTCTGAGTGTTCTAAATGTTCTGAGTGTTCTAAATGTTCTGAGTGTTCTAAATTTTCTAATTGTTCTGAGTGTTCTAAATGTTCTGAGTGTTCTAAATGTTCTGAGTGTTCTAAATGTTCTAATTGTTCTGAGTGTTCTAAATGTTCCGAGTGTTCTAAATGTTCTAAATGTTCTGAGTGTTCTAAATGTTCTGAGTGTTCTAAATGTTCTGAGTGTTCTAAATGTTCTAATTGTTCTGAGTGTTCTAGATGTTCTGAGTGTTCTGAGTGTTCTAAATGTTCTGAGTGTTCTGAGTGTTCTAAATGTTCTGAGTGTTCTAAATGTTCTAATTGTTCTGAGTGTTCTAAATGTTCTAATTGTTCTGAGTGTTCTAAATGTTCTAAGTGTTCTAAATGTTCTGAGTGTTCTAAATGTTCTAATTGTTCTGAGTGTTCTAGATGTTCTGAGTGTTCTGAGTGTTCTAAATGTTCTGAGTGTTCTGAGTGCTCTAAATGTTCTGAGTGTTCTAAATGTTTTAATTGTTCTGAGTGTTCTAAATGTTCTGAGTGTTCTAAATGTTCTGAGTGTTCTAAATGTGCTAATTGTTCTGAGTGTTCTAAATGTTCTGAGTGTTCTAAATGTTCTAATTGTTCTGAGTGTTCTAAATGTTCTGAGTGTTCTAAATATTCTAATTGTTCTGAGTGTTCTAAATGTTCTAAATGTTCTGAGTGTTCTAAATGTTCTGAGTGTTCTAAATGTTCTAATTGTTCTGAGTGTTCTAAATGTTCTGAGTGTTCTGAGTGTTCTAAATGTTCTGAGTGTTCTAAATGTTCTAATTTTTCTGAGTGTTCTAAATGTTCTGAGTGTTCTAAATGTTCTGAGTGTTCTAAATGTTCTAATTGTTCTGAGTGTTCTAAATATTCTGAGTGTTCTAAATGTTCTAAATGTTCTGAGTGTTCTAACTGTTCTGAGTGTTCTAAATGTTCTAATTGTTCTGAGTGTTCTAAATGTTCTGAGTGTTCTGAGTGTTCTAAATGTTCTGAGTGTTCTAAATGTTCTAATTGTTCTGAGTGTTCTAAATGTTCTGAGTGTTCTAAATGTTCTGAGTGTTCTAAATGTTCTAATTGTTCTGAGTGTTCTAAATATTCTGAGTGTTCTGAGTGTTCTAAATGTTCTGAGTGTAGTAAATGTTCTAAATGTTCTGAGTGTTCTAAATGTTCTAAGTGTTCTAAATGTTCTGAGTGTTCTAAATGTTCTAATTGTTCTGAGTGTTCTAGATGTTCTGAGTGTTCTGAGTGTTCTAAATGTTCTGAGTGTTCTAAATGTTCTAATTGTTCTGAGTGTTCTAAATGTTCTGAGTGTTCTAAATGTTCTAATTGTTCTGAGTGTTCTAAATGTTCTGAGTGTTCTGAGTGTTGTAAATGTTCTGAGTGTTCTAAATGTTCTAATTGTTCTGAGTGTTCTAAATGTTGTGAGTGTTCTAAATGTTCTGAGTGTTCTAAATATTCTAAATGTTCTGAGTGTTCTAAATGTTCTGAGTGTTCTAAATGTTCTAATTGTTCTGAGTGTTCTAAATGTTCTGAGTGTTCTAAATGTTCTAATTGTTCTGAGTGTTCTAAATGTTCTAATTGTTCTGAGTGTTCTAAATGTTCTGAGTGTTCTAAATGTTCTAATTGTTCTGAGTGTTCTAAATGTTCTGAGTGTTCTAAATGTTCTAATTGTTCTGAGTGTTCTAAATGTTCTGAGTGTTCTGAGTGTTCTAAATGTTCTGAGTGTTCTAAATTTTCTAATTGTTCTGAGTGTTCTAAATGTTCTGAGTGTTCTGAGTGTTCTAAATGTTCTGAGTGTTCTAAATGTTCTAATTGTTCTGAGTGTTCTAAATGTTCTGAGTATTCTAAATATTCTGAGTGTTCTAAATGTTCTAATTGTTCTGAGTGTTCTAAATGTTCTGAGTGTTCTAAATGTTCTGAGTGTTCTAAATATTCTAATTGTTCTGAGTGTTCTAAATGTTCTGAGTGTTCTAAATGTTCTGAGTGTTCTAAATGTTCTAATTGTTCTGAGTGTTCTAAATGTTCTGAGTGTTCTAAATGTTCTAATTGTTCTGAGTGTTCTAAATGTTCTAATTGTTCTGAGTGTTCTAAATGTTCTGAGTGTTCTAAATGTTCTAATTGTTCTGAGTGTTCTAAATGTTCTGAGTGTTCTAAATGTTCTGAGTGTTCTAAATGTTCTGAGTGTTCTAAATGTTCTAATTGTTCTGAGTGTTCTAGATGTTCTGAGTGTTCTGAGTGTTCTAAATGTTCTGAGTGTTCTGAGTGTTCTAAATGTTCTGAGTGTTCTAAATGTTCTAATTGTTCTGAGTGTTCTAAATGTTCTAATTGTTCTGAGTGTTCTAAATGTTCTAAGTGTTCTAAATGTTCTGAGTGTTCTAAATGTTCTAATTGTTCTGAGTGTTCTAGATGTTCTGAGTGTTCTGAGTGTTCTAAATGTTCTGAGTGTTCTAAATGTTCTAATTGTTCTGAGTGTTCTAAATGTTCTGAGTGTTCTAAATGTTCTGAGTGTTCTAAATGTTCTAATTGTTCTGAGTGTTCTAAATGTTCTGAGTGTTCTAAATGTTCTAATTGTTCTGAGTGTTCTAAATGTTCTGAGTGTTCTGAGTGTTCGAAAAGTTCTGAGTGTTCTAAATGTTCTGAGTGTTCTGAGTGTTGTAAATGTTCTGAGTGTTCTAAATGTTCTAATTGTTCTGAGTGTTCTAAATGTTCTGAGTATTCTAAATATTCTGAGTGTTCTAAATGTTCTAATTGTTCTGAGTGTTCTAAATGTTCTGAGTGTTCTAAATGTTCTGAGTGTTCTAAATATTCTAATTGTTCTGAGTGTTCTAAATGTTCTGAGTGTTCTAAATGTTCTGAGTGTTCTAAGTGTTCTAATTGTTCTGAGTGTTCTAAATGTTCTGAGTGTTCTAAATGTTCTAATTGTTCTGAGTGTTCTAAATGTTCTGAGTGTTCTAAATGTTCTAATTGTTCTGAGTGTTCTAAATGTTCTGAGTGTTCTAAATGTTCTAATTGTTCTGAGTGTTCTAAATGTTCTGAGTGTTCTAAATGTTCTGAGTGTTCTAAATTTTCTAATTGTTCTGAGTGTTCTAAATGTTCTGAGTGTTCTAAATGTTCTGAGTGTTCTAAATGTTCTAATTGTTCTGAGTGTTCTAAATGTTCCGAGTGTTCTAAATGTTCTAAATGTTCTGAGTGTTCTAAATGTTCTGAGTGTTCTAAATGTTCTGAGTGTTCTAAATGTTCTAATTGTTCTGAGTGTTCTAGATGTTCTGAGTGTTCTGAGTGTTCTAAATGTTCTGAGTGTTCTGAGTGTTCTAAATGTTCTGAGTGTTCTAAATGTTCTAATTGTTCTGAGTGTTCTAAATGTTCTAATTGTTCTGAGTGTTCTAAATGTTCTAAGTGTTCTAAATGTTCTGAGTGTTCTAAATGTTCTAATTGTTCTGAGTGTTCTAGATGTTCTGAGTGTTCTGAGTGTTCTAAATGTTCTCAGTGTTCTAAATGTTCTAATTGTTCTGAGTGTTCTAAATGTTCTGAGTGTTCTAAATGTTCTGAGTGTTCTAAATGTTCTAATTGTTCTGAGTGTTCTAAATGTTCTGAGTGTTCTAAATGTTCTAATTGTTCTGAGTGTTCTAAATGTTCTGAGTGTTCTGAGTGTTCGAAAAGTTCTGAGTGTTCTAAATGTTCTGAGTGTTCTGAGTGTTGTAAATGTTCTGAGTGTTCTAAATGTTCTAATTGTTCTGAGTGTTCTAAATGTTCTGAGTATTCTAAATATTCTGAGTGTTCTAAATGTTCTAATTGTTCTGAGTGTTCTAAATGTTCTGAGTGTTCTAAATGTTCTGAGTGTTCTAAATATTCTAATTGTTCTGAGTGTTCTAAATGTTCTGAGTGTTCTAAATGTTCTGAGTGTTCTAAGTGTTCTAATTGTTCTGAGTGTTCTAAATGTTCTGAGTGTTCTAAATGTTCTAATTGTTCTGAGTGTTCTAAATGTTCTGAGTGTTCTAAATGTTCTAATTGTTCTGAGTGTTCTAAATGTTCTGAGTGTTCTAAATGTTCTAATTGTTCTGAGTGTTCTAAATGTTCTGAGTGTTCTAAATGTTCTGAGTGTTCTAAATTTTCTAATTGTTCTGAGTGTTCTAAATGTTCTGAGTGTTCTAAATGTTCTGAGTGTTCTAAATGTTCTAATTGTTCTGAGTGTTCTAAATGTTCTGAGTGTTCTAAATGTTCTAAATGTTCTGAGTGTTCTAAATGTTCTGAGTGTTCTAAATGTTCTGAGTGTTCTAAATGTTCTAATTGTTCTGAGTGTTCTAGATGTTCTGAGTGTTCTGAGTGTTCTAAATGTTCTGAGTGTTCTGAGTGTTCTAAATGTTCTGAGTGTTCTAAATGTTCTAATTGTTCTGAGTGTTCTAAATGTTCTGAGTGTTCTAAATATTCTGAGTGTTCTAAATGTTCTAATTGTTCTGAGTGTTCTAAATGTTCTGAGTGTTCTAAATATTCTAATTGTTCTGAGTGTTCTAAATGTTCTGAGTGTTCTAAATGTTCTAATTGTTCTGAGTGTTCTAAATGTTCTGAGTGTTCTAAATGTTCTAATTGTTCTGAGTGTTCTAAATGTTCTAATTGTTCTGAGTGTTCTAAATGTTCTGAGTTTTCTGAGTGTTCTAAATGTTCTGAGTGTTCTAAATGTTCTGAGTGTTCTGAGTGTTCTAAATGTTCTGAGTGTTCTAAATGTTCTAATTGTTCTGAGTGTTCTAAATGTTCTGAGTGTTCTAAATGTTCTGAGTGTTCTAAATGTTCTAATTGTTCTGAGTGTTCTAAATGTTCTGAGTGTTCTAAATGTTCTAATTGTTCTGAGTGTTCTAAAAGTTCTGAGTGTTCTAAATGTTCTAATTGTTCTGAGTGTTCTAAATGTTCTGACTGTTCTAAATGTTCTGAGTGTTCTAAATTTTCTAATTGTTCTGAGTGTTCTAAATATTCTGAGTGTTCTAAATGTTCTGAGTGTTCTAAATGTTCTAATTGTTCTGAGTGTTCTAAATGTTCCGAGTGTTCTAAATGTTCTAAATGTTCTGAGTGTTCTAAATGTTCTGAGTGTTCTAAATGTTCTGAGTGTTCTAAATGTTCTGAGTGTTCTAAATGTTCTAATTGTTCTGAGTGTTCTAGATGTTCTGAGTGTTCTGAGTGTTCTAAATGTTCTGAGTGTTCTGAGTGTTCTAAATGTTCTGAGTGTTCTAAATGTTCTAATTGTTCTGAGTGTTCTAAATGTTCTGAGTTTTCTAAATGTTCTGAGTGTTCTGGGTGTTCTAAATGTTCTGAGTGTTCTAAATGTTCTAATTGTTCTGAGTGTTCTAAATGTTCTGAGTGTTCTAAATGTTCTGAGTGTTCTAAATGTTCTAATTGTTCTGAGTGTTCTAAATGTTCTGAGTGTTCTAAATGTTCTGAGTGTTCTAAATATTCTAATTGTTCTGAGTGTTCTAAATGTTCTGAGTGTTCTAAATGTTCTGAGTTTTCTAAAAGTTCTAATTGTTCTGAGTGTTCTAAATGTTCTGAGTGTTCTAAATGTTCTAATTGTTCTGAGTGTTCTAAATGTTCTAATTGTTCTGAGTGTTCTAAATGTTCTGAGTTTTCTGAGTGTTCTAAATGTTCTGAGTGTTCTAAATGTTCTGAGTGTTCTGAGTGTTCTAAATGTTCTGAGTGTTCTAAATGTTCTAATTGTTCTGAGTGTTCTAAATTTTCTGAGTGTTCTAAATGTTCTGAGTGTTCTAAATGTTCTAATTGTTCTGAGTGTTCTAAATGTTCTGAGTGTTCTAAATGTTCTAATTGTTCTGAGTGTTCTAAATGTTCTGAGTGTTCTAAATGTTCTAAATGTTCTGAGTGTTCTAAATGTTCTAATTGTTCTGAGTGTTCTAAATGTTCTGAGTTTTCTGAGTGTTCTAAATGTTCTGAGTGTTCTAAATGTTCTGAGTGTTCTGAGTGCTCTAAATGTTCTGAGTGTTCTAAATGTTTTAATTGTTCTGAGTGTTCTAAATGTTCTGAGTGTTCTAAATGTTCTGAGTGTTCTAAATGTGCTAATTGTTCTGAGTGTTCTAAATGTTCTGAGTGTTCTAAATGTTCTAATTGTTCTGAGTGTTCTAAATGTTCTGAGTGTTCTAAATGTTCTAATTGTTCTGAGTGTTCTAAATGTTCTGAGTGTTCTAAATGTTCTAAATGTTCTGAGTGTTCTAAATGTTCTAATTGTTCTGAGTGTTCTAAATGTTCTGAGTTTTCTGAGTGTTCTAAATGTTCTGAGTGTTCTAAATGTTCTGAGTGTTCTGAGTGCTCTAAATGTTCTGAGTGTTCTAAATGTTTTAATTGTTCTGAGTGTTCTAAATGTTCTGAGTGTTCTAAATGTTCTGAGTGTTCTAAATGTGCTAATTGTTCTGAGTGTTCTAAATGTTCTGAGTGTTCTAAATGTTCTAATTGTTCTGAGTGTTCTAAATGTTCTGAGTGTTCTAAATGTTCTAATTGTTCTGAGTGTTCTAAATGTTCTGAGTGTTCTAAATGTTCTGAGTGCTCTAAATGTTCTGAGTGTTCTAAATGTTCTAATTGTTCTGGGTGTTCTAAATGTTCTGAGTTTTCTGAGTGTTCTAAATGTTCTGAGTGTTCTAAATGTTCTAATTTTTCTGAGTGTTCTAAATGTTCTGAGTGTTCTAAATGTTCTGAGTGTTCTGAGTGTTCTAAATGTTCTGAGTGTTCTAAATGTTCTAATTGTTCTGAGTGTTCTAAATGTTCTGAGTGTTCTAAATGTTCTGAGTGTTCTAAATGTTCTAATTGTTCTGAGTGTTCTAAATATTCTGAGTGTTCTGAGTGTTCTAAATGTTCTGAGTGTACTAAATGTTCTAAATGTTCTGAGTGTTCTAAATGTTCTAAGTGTTCTAAATGTTCTGAGTGTTCTAAATGTTCTAATTGTTCTAATTGTTCTGAGTGTTCTAGATGTTCTGAGTGTTCTGAGTGTTCTAAATGTTCTGAGTGTTCTAAATGTTCTAATTGTTCTGAGTGTTCTAAATGTTCTGAGTGTTCTAAATGTTCTGAGTGTTCTAAATGTTCTAATTGTTCTGAGTGTTCTAAATGTTCTGAGTGTTCTAAATGTTCTGAGTGTTCTGAGTGTTCGAAATGTTCTGAGTGTTCTAAATGTTCTGAGTGTTCTGAGTGTTGTAAATGTTCTGAGTGTTCTAAATGTTCTAATTGTTCTGAGTGTTCTAAATGTTGTGAGTGTTCTAAATGTTCTGAGTGTTCTAAATATTCTAAATGTTCTGAGTGTTCTAAATGTTCTGAGTGTTCTAAATGTTCTAAATGTTCTGAGTGTTCTAAATATTCTAAATGTTCTGAGTGTTCTAAATGTTCTGAGTGTTCTAAATGTTCTAATTGTTCTGAGTGTTCTAAATGTTCTGAGTGTTCTAAATGTTCTAATTGTTCTGAGTGTTCTAAATGTTCTAAATGTTCTGAGTGTTCTAAATGTTCTGAGTGTTCTAAATGTTCTAATTTTTCTGAGTGTTCTAAATGTTCTGAGTGTTCTAAATGTTCTAATTGTTCTGAGTGTTCTAAATGTTCTGAGTGTTCTGAGTGTTCTAAATGTTCTGAGTGTTCTAAATTTTCTAATTGTTCTGAGTGTTCTAAATGTTCTGAGTGTTCTGAGTGTTCTAAATGTTCTGAGTGTTCTAAATGTTCTAATTGTTCTGAGTGTTCTAAATGTTCTGAGTGTTCTAAATGTTCTGAGTGTTCTAAATGTTCTAATTGTTCTGAGTGTTCTAAATATTCTGAGTGTTCTGAGTGTTCTAAATGTTCTGAGTGTACTAAATGTTCTAAATGTTCTGAGTGTTCTAAATGTTCTAAGTGTTCTAAATGTTCTGAGTGTTCTAAATGCTCTAATTGTTCTAATTGTTCTGAGTGTTCTAGATGTTCTGAGTGTTCTGAGTGTTCTAAATGTTCTGAGTGTTCTAAATGTTCTAATTGTTCTGAGTGTTCTAAATGTTCTGAGTGTTCTAAATGTTCTGAGTGTTCTAAATGTTCTAATTGTTCTGAGTGTTCTAAATGTTCTGAGTGTTCTAAATGTTCTGAGTGTTCTGAGTGTTCGAAATGTTCTGAGTGTTCTAAATGTTCTGAGTGTTCTGAGTGTTGTAAATGTTCTGAGTGTTCTAAATGTTCTAATTGTTCTGAGTGTTCTAAATGTTGTGAGTGTTCTAAATGTTCTGAGTGTTCTAAATATTCTAAATGTTCTGAGTGTTCTAAATGTTCTGAGTGTTCTAAATGTTCTAAATGTTCTGAGTGTTCTAAATATTCTAAATGTTCTGAGTGTTCTAAATGTTCTGAGTGTTCTAAATGTTCTAATTGTTCTGAGTGTTCTAAATGTTCTGAGTGTTCTAAATGTTCTAATTGTTCTGAGTGTTCTAAATGTTCTAAATGTTCTGAGTGTTCTAAATGTTCTGAGTGTTCTAAATGTTCTAATTTTTCTGAGTGTTCTAAATGTTCTGAGTGTTCTAAATGTTCTAATTGTTCTGAGTGTTCTAAATGTTCTGAGTGTTCTGAGTGTTCTAAATGTTCTGAGTGTTCTAAATTTTCTAATTGTTCTGAGTGTTCTAAATGTTCTGAGTGTTCTGAGTGTTCTAAATGTTCTGAGTGTTCTAAATGTTCTAATTGTTCTGAGTGTTCTAAATGTTCTGAGTGTTCTAAATGTTCTGAGTGTTATGAGTGTTCGAAATGTTCTTAGTGTTCTAAATGTTCTGAGTGTTCTGAGTGTTGTAAATGTTCTGAGTGTTCTAAATGTTCTAATTGTTCTGAGTGTTCTAAATGTTGTGAGTGTTCTAAATGTTCTGAGTGTTCTAAATATTCTAAATGTTCTGAGTGTTCTAAATGTTCTGAGTGTTCTAAATATTCTAATTGTTCTGAGTGTTCTAAATGTTCTGAGTGTTCTAAATGTTCTAATTGTTCTGAGTGTTCTAAATGTTCTAATTGTTCTGAGTGTTCTAAATGTTCTGAGTGTTCTAAATGTTCTAATTGTTCTGAGTGTTCTAAATGTTCTGAGTGTTCTAAATGTTCTAATTGTTCTGAGTGTTCTAAATGTTCTGAGTGTTCTGAGTGTTCTAAATGTTCTGAGTGTTCTAAATTTTCTAATTGTTCTGAGTGTTCTAAATGTTCTGAGTGTTCTGAGTGTTCTAAATGTTCTGAGTGTTCTAAATGTTCTAATTGTTCTGAGTGTTCTAAATGTTCTGAGTATTCTAAATATTCTGAGTGTTCTAAATGTTCTAATTGTTCTGAGTGTTCTAAATGTTCTGAGTGTTCTAAATGTTCTGAGTGTTCTAAATATTCTAATTGTTCTGAGTGTTCTAAATGTTCTGAGTGTTCTAAATGTTCTGAGTGTTCTAAGTGTTCTAATTGTTCTGAGTGTTCTAAATGTTCTGAGTGTTCTAAATGTTCTAATTGTTCTGAGTGTTCTAAATGTTCTAATTGTTCTGAGTGTTCTAAATGTTCTGAGTGTTCTAAATGTTCTAATTGTTCTGAGTGTTCTAAATGTTCTGAGTGTTCTAAATGTTCTGAGTGTTCTAAATGTTCTGAGTGTTCTAAATGTTCTAATTGTTCTGAGTGTTCTAGATGTTCTGAGTGTTCTGAATTTTCTAATTGTTCTGAGTGTTCTAAATGTTCTGAGTGTTCTAAATGTTCTGAGTGTTCTAAATGTTCTAATTGTTCTGAGTGTTCTAAATGTTCTGAGTGTTCTAAATGTTCTAAATGTTCTGAGTGTTCTAAATGTTCTGAGTGTTCTAAATGTTCTGAGTGTTCTAAATGTTCTAATTGTTCTGAGTGTTCTAGATGTTCTGAGTGTTCTGAGTGTTCTAAATGTTCTGAGTGTTCTGAGTGTTCTAAATGTTCTGAGTGTTCTAAATGTTCTAATTGTTCTGAGTGTTCTAAATGTTCTGAGTGTTCTAAATATTCTGAGTGTTCTAAATGTTCTAATTGTTCTGAGTGTTCTAAATGTTCTGAGTGTTCTAAATGTTCTGAGTGTTCTAAATATTCTAATTGTTCTGAGTGTTCTAAATGTTCTGAGTGTTCTAAATGTTCTAATTGTTCTGAGTGTTCTAAATGTTCTGAGTGTTCTAAATGTTCTAATTGTTCTGAGTGTTCTAAATGTTCTAATTGTTCTGAGTGTTCTAAATGTTCTGAGTTTTCTGAGTGTTCTAAATGTTCTGAGTGTTCTAAATGTTCTGAGTGTTCTGAGTGTTCTAAATGTTCTGAGTGTTCTAAATATTATAATTGTTCTGAGTGTTCTAAATGTCCTGAGTGTTCTAAATGTTCTGTGTTTTCTAAAAGTTCTAATTGTTCTGAGTGTTCTAAATGTTCTGAGTGTTCTAAATGTTCTAATTGTTCTGAGTGTTCTAAATGTTCTAATTGTTCTGAGTGTTCTAAATGTTCTGAGTTTTCTGAGTGTTCTAAATGTTCTGAGTGTTCTAAATGTTCTGAGTGTTCTGAGTGTTCTGAGTGTTCTGAGTGTTCTAAATGTTCTAATTGTTCTGAGTGTTCTAAATGTTCTGAGTGTTCTAAATGTTCTGAGTGTTCTAAATGTTCTAATTGTTCTGAGTGTTCTAAATGTTCTGAGTGTTCTAAATGTTCTAATTGTTCTGAGTGTTCTAAATGTTCTGAGTGTTCTAAATGTTCTAATTGTTCTGAGTGTTCTAAATGTTCTGAGTGTTCTAAATGTTCTAATTGTTCTGAGTGTTCTAAATGTTCTGAGTGTTCTGAGTGTTCGAAAAGTTCTGAGTGTTCTAAATGTTCTGAGTGTTCTGAGTGTTGTAAATGTTCTGAGTGTTCTAAATGTTCTAATTGTTCTGAGTGTTCTAAATGTTCTGAGTATTCTAAATATTCTGAGTGTTCTAAATGTTCTAATTGTTCTGAGTGTTCTAAATGTTCTGAGTGTTCTAAATGTTCTGAGTGTTCTAAATATTCTAATTGTTCTGAGTGTTCTAAATGTTCTGAGTGTTCTAAATGTTCTGAGTGTTCTAAGTGTTCTAATTGTTCTGAGTGTTCTAAATGTTCTGAGTGTTCTAAATGTTCTAATTGTTCTGAGTGTTCTAAATGTTCTGAGTGTTCTAAATGTTCTAATTGTTCTGAGTGTTCTAAATGTTCTGAGTGTTCTAAATGTTCTAATTGTTCTGAGTGTTCTAAATGTTCTGAGTGTTCTAAATGTTCTGAGTGTTCTAAATTTTCTAATTGTTCTGAGTGTTCTAAATGTTCTGAGTGTTCTAAATGTTCTGAGTGTTCTAAATGTTCTAATTGTTCTGAGTGTTCTAAATGTTCTGAGTGTTCTAAATGTTCTAAATGTTCTGAGTGTTCTAAATGTTCTGAGTGTTCTAAATGTTCTGAGTGTTCTAAATGTTCTAATTGTTCTGAGTGTTCTAGATGTTCTGAGTGTTCTGAGTGTTCTAAATGTTCTGAGTGTTCTGAGTGTTCTAAATGTTCTGAGTGTTCTAAATGTTCTAATTGTTCTGAGTGTTCTAAATGTTCTGAGTGTTCTAAATATTCTGAGTGTTCTAAATGTTCTAATTGTTCTGAGTGTTCTAAATGTTCTGAGTGTTCTAAATATTCTAATTGTTCTGAGTGTTCTAAATGTTCTGAGTGTTCTAAATGTTCTAATTGTTCTGAGTGTTCTAAATGTTCTGAGTGTTCTAAATGTTCTAATTGTTCTGAGTGTTCTAAATGTTCTAATTGTTCTGAGTGTTCTAAATGTTCTGAGTTTTCTGAGTGTTCTAAATGTTCTGAGTGTTCTAAATGTTCTGAGTGTTCTGAGTGTTCTAAATGTTCTGAGTGTTCTAAATGTTCTAATTGTTCTGAGTGTTCTAAATGTTCTGAGTGTTCTAAATGTTCTGAGTGTTCTAAATGTTCTAATTGTTCTGAGTGTTCTAAATGTTCTGAGTGTTCTAAATGTTCTAATTGTTCTGAGTGTTCTAAAAGTTCTGAGTGTTCTAAATGTTCTAATTGTTCTGAGTGTTCTAAATGTTCTGACTGTTCTAAATGTTCTGAGTGTTCTAAATTTTCTAATTGTTCTGAGTGTTCTAAATATTCTGAGTGTTCTAAATGTTCTGAGTGTTCTAAATGTTCTAATTGTTCTGAGTGTTCTAAATGTTCCGAGTGTTCTAAATGTTCTAAATGTTCTGAGTGTTCTAAATGTTCTGAGTGTTCTAAATGTTCTGAGTGTTCTAAATGTTCTGAGTGTTCTAAATGTTCTAATTGTTCTGAGTGTTCTAGATGTTCTGAGTGTTCTGAGTGTTCTAAATGTTCTGAGTGTTCTGAGTGTTCTAAATGTTCTGAGTGTTCTAAATGTTCTAATTGTTCTGAGTGTTCTAAATGTTCTGAGTTTTCTAAATGTTCTGAGTGTTCTGGGTGTTCTAAATGTTCTGAGTGTTCTAAATGTTCTAATTGTTCTGAGTGTTCTAAATGTTCTGAGTGTTCTAAATGTTCTGAGTGTTCTAAATGTTCTAATTGTTCTGAGTGTTCTAAATGTTCTGAGTGTTCTAAATGTTCTGAGTGTTCTAAATATTCTAATTGTTCTGAGTGTTCTAAATGTTCTGAGTGTTCTAAATGTTCTGAGTTTTCTAAAAGTTCTAATTGTTCTGAGTGTTCTAAATGTTCTGAGTGTTCTAAATGTTCTAATTGTTCTGAGTGTTCTAAATGTTCTAATTGTTCTGAGTGTTCTAAATGTTCTGAGTTTTCTGAGTGTTCTAAATGTTCTGAGTGTTCTAAATGTTCTGAGTGTTCTGAGTGTTCTAAATGTTCTGAGTGTTCTAAATGTTCTAATTGTTCTGAGTGTTCTAAATTTTCTGAGTGTTCTAAATGTTCTGAGTGTTCTAAATGTTCTAATTGTTCTGAGTGTTCTAAATGTTCTGAGTGTTCTAAATGTTCTAATTGTTCTGAGTGTTCTAAATGTTCTGAGTGTTCTAAATGTTCTAAATGTTCTGAGTGTTCTAAATGTTCTAATTGTTCTGAGTGTTCTAAATGTTCTGAGTTTTCTGAGTGTTCTAAATGTTCTGAGTGTTCTAAATGTTCTGAGTGTTCTGAGTGCTCTAAATGTTCTGAGTGTTCTAAATGTTTTAATTGTTCTGAGTGTTCTAAATGTTCTGAGTGTTCTAAATGTTCTGAGTGTTCTAAATGTGCTAATTGTTCTGAGTGTTCTAAATGTTCTGAGTGTTCTAAATGTTCTAATTGTTCTGAGTGTTCTAAATGTTCTGAGTGTTCTAAATGTTCTAATTGTTCTGAGTGTTCTAAATGTTCTGAGTGTTCTAAATGTTCTAAATGTTCTGAGTGTTCTAAATGTTCTAATTGTTCTGAGTGTTCTAAATGTTCTGAGTTTTCTGAGTGTTCTAAATGTTCTGAGTGTTCTAAATGTTCTGAGTGTTCTGAGTGCTCTAAATGTTCTGAGTGTTCTAAATGTTTTAATTGTTCTGAGTGTTCTAAATGTTCTGAGTGTTCTAAATGTTCTGAGTGTTCTAAATGTGCTAATTGTTCTGAGTGTTCTAAATGTTCTGAGTGTTCTAAATGTTCTAATTGTTCTGAGTGTTCTAAATGTTCTGAGTGTTCTAAATGTTCTAATTGTTCTGAGTGTTCTAAATGTTCTGAGTGTTCTAAATGTTCTGAGTGCTCTAAATGTTCTGAGTGTTCTAAATGTTCTAATTGTTCTGGGTGTTCTAAATGTTCTGAGTTTTCTGAGTGTTCTAAATGTTCTGAGTGTTCTAAATGTTCTAATTTTTCTGAGTGTTCTAAATGTTCTGAGTGTTCTAAATGTTCTGAGTGTTCTGAGTGTTCTAAATGTTCTGAGTGTTCTAAATGTTCTAATTGTTCTGAGTGTTCTAAATGTTCTGAGTGTTCTAAATGTTCTGAGTGTTCTAAATGTTCTAATTGTTCTGAGTGTTCTAAATATTCTGAGTGTTCTGAGTGTTCTAAATGTTCTGAGTGTACTAAATGTTCTAAATGTTCTGAGTGTTCTAAATGTTCTAAGTGTTCTAAATGTTCTGAGTGTTCTAAATGTTCTAATTGTTCTAATTGTTCTGAGTGTTCTAGATGTTCTGAGTGTTCTGAGTGTTCTAAATGTTCTGAGTGTTCTAAATGTTCTAATTGTTCTGAGTGTTCTAAATGTTCTGAGTGTTCTAAATGTTCTGAGTGTTCTAAATGTTCTAATTGTTCTGAGTGTTCTAAATGTTCTGAGTGTTCTAAATGTTCTGAGTGTTCTGAGTGTTCGAAATGTTCTGAGTGTTCTAAATGTTCTGAGTGTTCTGAGTGTTGTAAATGTTCTGAGTGTTCTAAATGTTCTAATTGTTCTGAGTGTTCTAAATGTTGTGAGTGTTCTAAATGTTCTGAGTGTTCTAAATATTCTAAATGTTCTGAGTGTTCTAAATGTTCTGAGTGTTCTAAATGTTCTAAATGTTCTGAGTGTTCTAAATATTCTAAATGTTCTGAGTGTTCTAAATGTTCTGAGTGTTCTAAATGTTCTAATTGTTCTGAGTGTTCTAAATGTTCTGAGTGTTCTAAATGTTCTAATTGTTCTGAGTGTTCTAAATGTTCTAAATGTTCTGAGTGTTCTAAATGTTCTGAGTGTTCTAAATGTTCTAATTTTTCTGAGTGTTCTAAATGTTCTGAGTGTTCTAAATGTTCTAATTGTTCTGAGTGTTCTAAATGTTCTGAGTGTTATGAGTGTTCGAAATGTTCTTAGTGTTCTAAATGTTCTGAGTGTTCTGAGTGTTGTAAATGTTCTGAGTGTTCTAAATGTTCTAATTGTTCTGAGTGTTCTAAATGTTGTGAGTGTTCTAAATGTTCTGAGTGTTCTAAATATTCTAAATGTTCTGAGTGTTCTAAATGTTCTGAGTGTTCTAAATGTTCTAATTGTTCTGAGTGTTCTAAATGTTCTGAGTGTTCTAAATGTTCTAATTGTTCTGAGTGTTCTAAATGTTCTAATTGTTCTGAGTGTTCTAAATGTTCTGAGTGTTCTAAATGTTCTAATTGTTCTGAGTGTTCTAAATGTTCTGAGTGTTCTAAATGTTCTAATTGTTCTGAGTGTTCTAAATGTTCTGAGTGTTCTGAGTGTTCTAAATGTTCTGAGTGTTCTAAATTTTCTAATTGTTCTGAGTGTTCTAAATGTTCTGAGTGTTCTGAGTGTTCTAAATGTTCTGAGTGTTCTAAATGTTCTAATTGTTCTGAGTGTTCTTAAATGTTCTGAGTATTCTAAATATTCTGAGTGTTCTAAATGTTCTAATTGTTCTGAGTGTTCTAAATGTTCTGAGTGTTCTAAATGTTCTGAGTGTTCTAAATATTCTAATTGTTCTGAGTGTTCTAAATGTTCTGAGTGTTCTAAATGTTCTGAGTGTTCTAAGTGTTCTAATTGTTCTGAGTGTTCTAAATGTTCTGAGTGTTCTAAATGTTCTAATTGTTCTGAGTGTTCTAAATGTTCTAATTGTTCTGAGTGTTCTAAATGTTCTGAGTGTTCTAAATGTTCTAATTGTTCTGAGTGTTCTAAATGTTCTGAGTGTTCTAAATGTTCTGAGTGTTCTAAATGTTCTGAGTGTTCTAAATGTTCTAATTGTTCTGAGTGTTCTAGATGTTCTGAGTGTTCTGAATTTTCTAATTGTTCTGAGTGTTCTAAATGTTCTGAGTGTTCTAAATGTTCTGAGTGTTCTAAATGTTCTAATTGTTCTGAGTGTTCTAAATGTTCTGAGTGTTCTAAATGTTCTAAATGTTCTGAGTGTTCTAAATGTTCTGAGTGTTCTAAATGTTCTGAGTGTTCTAAATGTTCTAATTGTTCTGAGTGTTCTAGATGTTCTGAGTGTTCTGAGTGTTCTAAATGTTCTGAGTGTTCTGAGTGTTCTAAATGTTCTGAGTGTTCTAAATGTTCTAATTGTTCTGAGTGTTCTAAATGTTCTGAGTGTTCTAAATATTCTGAGTGTTCTAAATGTTCTAATTGTTCTGAGTGTTCTAAATGTTCTGAGTGTTCTAAATGTTCTGAGTGTTCTAAATATTCTAATTGTTCTGAGTGTTCTAAATGTTCTGAGTGTTCTAAATGTTCTAATTGTTCTGAGTGTTCTAAATGTTCTGAGTGTTCTAAATGTTCTAATTGTTCTGAGTGTTCTAAATGTTCTAATTGTTCTGAGTGTTCTAAATGTTCTGAGTTTTCTGAGTGTTCTAAATGTTCTGAGTGTTCTAAATGTTCTGAGTGTTCTGAGTGTTCTAAATGTTCTGAGTGTTCTAAATATTATAATTGTTCTGAGTGTTCTAAATGTCCTGAGTGTTCTAAATGTTCTGTGTTTTCTAAAAGTTCTAATTGTTCTGAGTGTTCTAAATGTTCTGAGTGTTCTAAATGTTCTGAGTGTTCTAAATGTTCTAATTGTTCTGAGTGTTCTAAATGTTCTGAGTGTTCTAAATGTTCTAATTGTTCTGAGTGTTCTAAATGTTCTGAGTGTTCTAAATGTTCTAAATGTTCTGAGTGTTCTAAATGTTCTAATTGTTCTGAGTGTTCTAAATGTTCTGAGTTTTCTGAGTGTTCTAAATGTTCTGAGTGTTCTAAATGTTCTGAGTGTTCTGAGTGATCTAAATGTTCTGAGTGTTCTAAATGTTTTAATTGTTCTGAGTGTTCTAAATGTTCTGAGTGTTCTAAATGTTCTGAGTGTTCTAAATGTGCTAATTGTTCTGAGTGTTCTAAATGTTCTGAGTGTTCTAAATGTTCTAATTGTTCTGAGTGTTCTAAATATTCTGAGTGTTCTAAATATTCTAATTGTTCTGAGTGTTCTAAATGTTCTAAATGTTCTGAGTGTTCTAAATGTTCTGAGTGCTCTAAATGTTCTGAGTGTTCTAAATGTTCTAATTGTTCTGAGTGTTCTAAATGTTCTGAGTGTTCTGAGTGTTCTAAATGTTCTGAGTGTTCTAAATGTTCTAATTTTTCTGAGTGTTCTAAATGTTCTGAGTGTTCTAAATGTTCTGAGTGTTCTAAATGTTCTAATTGTTCTGAGTGTTCTAAATATTCTGAGTGTTCTAAATGTTCTAATTGTTCTGAGTGTTCTAAATGTTCTGAGTGTTCTGAGTGTTCTAAATGTTCTGAGTGTTCTAAATGTTCTAATTGTTCTGAGTGTTCTAAATGTTCTGAGTGTTCTAAATGTTCTGAGTGTTCTAAATGTTCTAATTGTTCTGAGTGTTCTAAATATTCTGAGTGTTCTGAGTGTTCTAAATGTTCTGAGTGTACTAAATGTTCTAAATGATCTGAGTGTTCTAAATGTTCTAAGTGTTCTAAATGTTCTGAGTGTTCTAAATGTTCTAATTGTTCTGAGTGTTCTAGATGTTCTGAGTGTTCTGAGTGTTCTAAATGTTCTGAGTGTTCTAAATGTTCTAATTGTTCTGAGTGTTCTAAATGTTCTGAGTGTTCTAAATGTTCTGAGTGTTCTAAATGTTCTAATTGTTCTGAGTGTTCTAAATGTTCTGAGTGTTCTGAGTGTTGTAAATGTTCTGAGTGTTCTAAATGTTCTAATTGTTCTGAGTGTTCTAAATGTTGTGAGTGTTCTAAATGTTCTGAGTGTTCTAAATATTCTAAATGTTCTGAGTGTTCTAAATGTTCTGAGTGTTCTAAATGTTCTAATTGTTCTGAGTGTTCTAAATGTTCTGAGTGTTCTAAATGTTCTAATTGTTCTGAGTGTTCTAAATATTCTAATTGTTCTGAGTGTTCTAAATGTTCTGAGTGTTCTAAATGTTCTAATTGTTCTGAGTGTTCTAAATGTTCTGAGTGTTCTAAATGTTCTAATTGTTCTGAGTGTTCTAAATGTTCTGAGTGTTCTGAGTGTTCTAAATGTTCTGAGTGTTCTAAATTTTCTAATTGTTCTGAGTGTTCTAAATGTTCTGAGTGTTCTGAGTGTTCTAAATGTTCTGAGTGTTCTAAATGTTCTAATTGTTCTGAGTGTTCTAAATGTTCTGAGTATTCTAAATATTCTGAGTGTTCTAAATGTTCTAATTGTTCTGAGTGTTCTAAATGTTCTGAGTGTTCTAAATGTTCTGAGTGTTCTAAATATTCTAATTGTTCTGAGTGTTCTAAATGTTCTGAGTGTTCTAAATGTTCTGAGTGTTCTAAATGTTCTAATTGTTCTGAGTGTTCTAAATGTTCTGAGTGTTCTAAATGTTCTAATTGTTCTGAGTGTTCTAAATGTTCTAATTGTTCTGAGTGTTCTAAATGTTCTGAGTGTTCTAAATGTTCTAATTGTTCTGAGTGTTCTAAATGTTCTGAGTGTTCTAAATGTTCTGAGTGTTCTAAATGTTCTAATTGTTCTGAGTGTTCTAAATGTTCTGAGTGTTCTAAATGTTCTAA
>NW_028159265.1:0-34499 GCF_964263955.1 Coregonus lavaretus | reverse complement strand
AATGGCTTTAAGCAACACCAGTTTGATCAATACATCAATACACAGCCAGGGAGGTCCGACACACATGTACACACACACACAAACTCCAGGGCAGGGCGGCGTTCCTAGGGCTGTTACAATGACCGTATTACCGCCACACCGATGGTCACGAGTCTTGACTGCAGTCAAATTCCATGTGACCGTTTAGTCACGGGCTTCTCCAAGCTCTGATGTGGTCCTCTATAGCTCAATTGGTAGAGCATGGCGCTTGTAACGCCAGGGTAGTGGGTTCGATCCCCGGGACCACCCATACGTAAAAATGTATGCACACATGATTGTAAATCGCTTTGGATAAAAGCGTCTGCTAAATGGCATATTATATTATTATATACTGCCGATGGTCATTGGTAGCCTATCAAACTGCTGCATGCCCTCAACTAATCAATTAACCCTTGATATAGACGCCACCTAACACATTCATTAAAAGTGCATCATTAATATGAAAATAGCCGTCTGTTTCGATAAGGGAGAGGAGCTTCAGTGTTGCTGGTTTCTAATCCTAAAGACAATGGCCTAAAGGGATAGTTTTGTCTCCTTGCCACGAGCAGTTATCATCTCCATCCTGCTAGGCCCAGTCATACCCCATTCGCACGAACACACACTTGCATTTCAAACCCATGCCTGTATCTCATGTACGTGTATCTCCACACTCCCCTAGATACACACACACGACACACACATGCTTCACACATATATAAACACACGCCTCAAACACTACACACATACCCCATACTCCCCCGCCACCTCCAGACAGACACACACACACACACACACACACACGCCAGTATCCCCCTGGTCTCCTGTCAGCTTAGGTCTGTGAGTACTGTTAGTGTTCTACATATTGTTATTTTAATGAAACCCAGAGACAATAGATCTGGACTGGACCAGTCTGGAATAGAACGCCTGCAGAGTTCTGAGGTCTCAGTTCCGTCGTCTGTCTTTAGAGCAGGAGATAATCCGCCTGTTCTAATTCTAGATCTACGATTCACCACGGTTACGCTTGTGTCCAGTCAGATAGCAGAGATGGGGAAGGAGGGAGTGGGAGGCAGAGAGAGTGACAGATGGGATTTGAGTATGGAGCATCATCCTTGAGACAAGCAATAGAGGCACGCTTTTGTGTAGAGATTGGACTTGATATTGATTGGCCCGCTGCATCATCAGTTTTAATATGACAAGACACGGCGTTAGGAGAGCTCTGTCTATGCTATGAATGGATACGGAGATTGGAAGTCATTATGTACGTGTGTGTGTGTGTGTGTGTGTGTGTGTGTGTGTGTGTGTGCGTGTGTGTTTTTTTTCTTTATTCATCCAAACAGCTGCACACAACGTGATTATGTTGATTAAGGAAGTTAAGCTTAACTGAGATACTATGACAACCAATCGGTGGCCTGGAGGGGTAGGTACTTCCTGTTCAAAATGTAAGAAGTGAAACTATGTTGTATCACATTTGTTTGTATTGAAGGAGGTCTAAGAGTCAATGAGGGAATCTAGCTGTATGAAACTTGAGTACTGCTCTGTTGGTCAATGTTTATACTGTACTGGAACTTAAATGAATGATGTTCCCCACCCTTATATCCGGCCAAGTACACAATTAAATTGCATATCCAGCAAACACTCCACAATTATGGCGAGCCATTTAAACCAATCACGCTCATGGTTCTCACTCATATCAGTGACATCATTTAAAGTAGTTTCAGAACCACTTACTCTGAACTGAAGCAAATTAACAAGGAAATGTATTTTAGCCAATCACAACAAACCCAGCAGGGCTACTATAGAAGATTTCTGTTATCGTTGTTATCTCCACCGCAGTGTCCAGCTGGGCTGCAGTACGTGCCTGCGCTTATCTGTGATCGTCTGATCTACTGGGCACCCACGTCACCCTCCTCTGGTCATCCAGGTATCGGTCGTACAATGCGCTGCCTGACCGAGAAGTACTGGTGGCCTACCTTGGCTAAGGACATGAGGGTGTTTCCTCATGCTCAGTGTGCGCCCAGAGTAAGGCACCTAGGCACCTAGGCACCTCCCAGCGGGTAAGCTACAACCTTTACCAGTTCCACAACGACCATGGTCTCACCTGACTATTGATTTTCTCACTGATATTCCCCCCTCCCAAGGTAACACCACTCTCCTGGTCGTTGTGGAACGCTTTTCAAAGTCCTGCCGCCTCCTTCCTCTGCCCGGTCTCCCCACGGCCCTACAAACTGCGGAGGCTCTGTTTACTCACGTCTTCCGGCACTATGGGGTACCAGAGGATATAGTGTCCGACCGAGGTCCCCAGTTCACGTCTAGGGTCTGGAAGGCGTTCATGGAACGTCTGGGGGTCTCGGTCAGCCTGACCTCTGGATTTCACCCCGAGAGCAATGGTTAGGTGGAAAGGGTGAATCAAGATGTGGGTAGGTTCCTACTGTCAGGACCGGCCGGGGGAGTGGTCGGTGTTCCTGCCATGGGCAGAATATGCTCAGATCTCTCTCTGCCACTCCTCCAATAACCTAACACCCTGTGTTTTGGATTACCAACCAGTCCTGGCACCGTGCCACCAGAGCCAGACCGAGGCTCCTGCGGTGGATGACTGGTTTCGGCGCGCGGAGGAGACTTGGGACGCTGCCCATGTTTGCCTCCAGCGCGCCTGCGTCGTCAGAAGGCCAATGCTGACCGCTACCGCAGGGAGGCCCCAGTGTTCGTACCGGGGGATCGGGTCTGGCTCTCGACCCGGAATCTGCCCCTCCGCCTGCCCTGCCGGAAGCTGAGCCCGCGGTTTGTGGGGCCGTTTAAAGTCATGAGGAGAATAAACGAGTTGACATACAGGTTGTTACTTCCCCCGGATTACCGTATTAACCCCTCGTTTCATGTGTCTCTCCTCAGGCCGGTGGTAGCTGGTCCGCTCCAGGAGTCTGAGGTACGGGAGGTTCCTCCACCTCCTCTGGACATTGAGGGTGCCCCGGCGTACTCGGTCCGTTCCATCCTGGATTCGAGGCGTCTGGTGGGGGGCCTTCAGTATCTCGTGGAGTGGGAGGAGTACGGTCCGGAGGAACGGTGCTGGGTCCCAAGGCGGGACATCCTCGATCATTCCCTGTTGAGGGATTTCCACCATCGCCATCCGACTCGCCCTGATCCGCGTCCTCCTGGCCATCCCCGAGGCCAGGGTCGACGCACTGCTGGATACTGTCACGACTTTCGCCGAGGCTGCCCCCCCTCCTGGTTCGGGCAGGCTTTGGCGTTCGTCGTCACCGGAGTACTAGCTACTGCTGGTCCCATTCTCATCACTCCACTTGTCATGCCTTGTCAATCTCACACACCTGGTGCTCATTCCCCTAATTAGTATTTGTATAAGTGTTCCCTCTGTTCCCCTTGTCTTTGTGAGTAATTGTTTGTTGTGAGATCGTGTAGCTTGGTTGATCTAACATCTTTGGAGAGACCTGAAAATATCTGTGCAGCAACGCTCCCAATCCAACCTGATAGAGCTTGAGATGATCTGCAGAGAAGAATGGGAGAAACTCCCCAAATACAGGTGTGCCTAGCTTGTAAATTTGCACAAAAAAACTGGTTTTGCTTTGTCATTATGGGGTATTATGAAGAAGAAAACAAATAGTATAGTGTGTATATTGTTGAGGGGGAAAAAACAATTTTATCAATTTTATAATAAGGCTGTAACCTAACAAAATATGGAAAAAGTAAAGGGGTCTGAATACTTTCCGAATGCGCTGTATAACATCTGACTGTAGTTTTGCCAGATCAACAGTCAGGGCATTAGCATGCATAATAGTATAATCCGCATATAGAAAAAGTTTAAAATGTTTAACAGATTGACCAATGGTGTTTCTATTAATAATGAAGAGAATGAGAGATGAGGGAACAATGTGTTCAGATAACTATGATTATGGACTTGTAATGATACATGATGATTTAATTTATTTTTGTAATGGTCTGTGGATGAAGTGGATTTAAATCTGGATGTGCTGTACAGGCATGGATGAGGGATCACGTTGAGATGACTATGATTATCATTAGGGTAATGATACGCAAGCCTAGTATACTGAGAAACTAACACAATGTGGATGTGAAATGGTACACTACAAAGGACACACATTCACCAGCATCTATCAGCTATACAACATTTACATTTACGTCATTTAGCAGACGCTCTTATCCAGAGCGACTTACCAATAGGTGCATTCACCTTATAGCCAGTGGGATAACCACTTTACATGGCATCATCTTCTCACTGTAATTATATTATGGTATATTCACATAGGGGACATTTATAGTAATGATGACGATTCAAAAAATTATTCTAAGATACATTTGTATGATGGTGTAGTTGTGGTTGACCCCTACAGGGATGTGAGAGGATGATATTAATGAAAACAATGATGATAGGAAATGTTTGACCTATGACCTTTAAAAGGTCAGCAGTTCTCCTGTGAGTTACAGCAGATGTTTTATTTACAGGTTGAGCTGAATAACATTAAAACACCAGCCATCTATCGATACATCCATCAATTCATCCACACACAGCTGCTTTAACCTTGGCCTTCTCTTATCATTGCTTATAAGTCACACACAGTGGTGGAAAAAGTACCCAATTGTCATACTTGAGGAAAAGTAAAGATACCTTAATAGAAAATGACTCAAGTAAAAGTGAAAGCCAACCATTAAAATGCTACTTGAGTAAAAGTCTTAAAGTATTTGGTTTTAAATATACTTAAGTATCAAAAGTAAATATAATTGCTAAAATACACTTAAGTGTGAAAAGTTCCTGTCCTGCTAAGCATTCAAAATGTAACGAGTACTTTTGGGTGTCAAGGAAAATGTATGGAGTAAAAAAAAATCATTCGGAATGTAGTAGTGAAGTAAAAGTTGTCAAAAATATAAATAGTAAAGTACAGATACCCCAAAAAACTACTTAAGTAGTACTTTAAAGTATTTTTACTTAAGTACTTTACACCACTGGTCACACACACGCACGTACACACACACGCACACACACACACGCACACACACACACACACACACACACACACATACTTAGCCAAACGGTGTATGAGAGGAGCAGTGTGTGTGTGTGTAGGGGAGGAGCGTGTGTGTGTGTGTGTGTGTGTGTGTGTGTGTGTGTGTGTGTGTGTGTGTGTGTGTGTGTGTGTGTGTGTGTGTGTGTGTGTGTGCGTGTGCGTGTGTGTTTGTGTGTGTGTGTGTGTGCGTGTGTGTGTGTGTGTGTGTGTGTGTTGGGGATGAGGGAGGGAAGAAGTTGTGTACAGTATGTATGGAAAAGAATCTGAATCTTTCTTACAGTAACACCATGTACATTCTCAGGCATACCTTACATACAGTACATCAACTAACTCTCAGTAGGAATCCATTGTCCCAGGAGACCTTTAGTGATAACATGGCAGAGAGACAAATATCTTCACATCAACACATGCTCTGAAGGAGTGCTGTACCCACATTCTTTAACGACAGCATTTAGAACACCTTTATATGTACACACAAACTCAAATAGACACACTCAAACACACACGTATGCATCGATGCAATAACGCACACATAAAGGTACGAGCACACGCACAAGTCTTCTTTCTTTTGAAGGCAAAAAGAAACCAACAAGGCAAAAAAAAATAGTTTTATTTTCTTTTAATTTGCCCTTGTCTCGCTTCCAACTCACTCCTCCAGCATATCTCTGACAACATGCTGGTAAACAGCTGTTGTGATTCTACGATGTTTTACATTCAGTTTACTTACGCCTCTTTCAGACGGATCCTTTCACTCTGTGTACCACTCAAGACCTCTAGACCTTGCGAAGGCCAGAGAATGAATGGACTGCCGTAAGTTATACAAACTCCTCAGCTAACGCTACCCTACACCTTTCATACAGTCCATTTGGCTAAGCTACTACCTGAGAATGACACTATAGACCGGGTATAGCATCAACAGGATGAATAACACAGGTGCTTTTTCAGGCTCTGATCAGAATGCTTTCTGTGTTTGGAGGCTAAAGAGCTGTATGTGGCAGAGAGACTGTTTTTTTCAAAAAGGTCATCTGGACAGCAGTTGAATCAGAATAGCGAGAGAGGAGTGGAGAGAGAGGGGAAGCTGGAGGAGAACGAGGGAGAGCTAGATACAAAGAGAGAGAGAGAAAGAAAGAAAGAGAGAGCAAAAGAGAGAGTGAAAGAGAGAGGGAGAGAGAGAGAGAGTGAGAGAGAGTGTGAGAGAGAGAGAGATAGAGGAAGAGAGAGCGAAAGAGAGCGAGAAAGAGATGGAAATTAAGCCAAGAAAAATAGATTTATTCTGTTTGCAGAGTCCCTGCCCCTCTCCCGAAAACGTCTGAAACCCTACCTCTTCAAAGAGTATCTTAAATAAGTGTTTGAAGGCTAATCTGACGTACCCAAAAGGGCCACTAGATGTCTTGTGATGGATTATATAAAATCCTTTAAAGATACCAAAATTCTGTTAGCTTACTGGTAAAGTTTGAAAGTTTCCAATACGATTCAGGTAACTTTGGTAAATTACTGGTAGCTTTGCAACCCTAGATGGGTGGCCACAACCCGTCTATACTGCTAGGAGAGCGATCCAATAATCAGCACTGGTAAAGCTGTTCTGGCTGTAAGGACAACACACACACATACACACACACACAAGATACAGGGAGGATACAGGGAGTCTATGGACAGATGCTGGCTGCTTTAAATCAAATCATATCTACTCTGCATTATTACTGATGAACACACCATAGAGAAAAAAAAGGAGGGAGGGAGAGAGAGGGGGAGGGAGAGGGGGAGGGAGAGAGAGAGGGGAGAGATGGAGGATGGACTTCCTTGTTTAGGAAAAATATTCTGTACCTACACTCACACACAGCCCAGTGCATTTAGAGTGTGCTAGGGGTCAGTAGTAAATAGTAGGGTCAGTAGTAGGGTCAGTAGTAAATTGGCAGAGGGCAGGAGGTTCACAGCTCAGGTTATGGAGGGAAATTCATTAGGCTTCCAATGCACAGTGATGTCATTAGGCTTCTAAAACACAGTGATGTCACTAGGATTCTACAGCACAGTGATGTCATTAGGCTTCTAAAACACAGTGATGTCATTAGGATTCTACAGCACAGTGATGTCATTAGGCTTCTAAAACACAGTGATGTCATTAGGCTTCTAAAACACAGTGATGTCATTAGGCTTCTACAGCAGAGTGATGTCATTAGGCTTCTAAAACACAGTGATGTCATTAGGCCTCTATAGCACAGTGATGTCATTAGGCTTCTACAGCACAGTGATGTCATTAGGCTTCTGCAGCAGTCATGCCATTAGGCTTCTACAGCAAAGTCATGCCAACAGATTACTGATGCCTTTTTACATGCTCAGAAAAAAAAAGAGAAGAAATGAAGACTAGTTAGATTAGTACACATCTGAATCAACACACCTTGTAGCAAATTCTAAAGACTATCCCTCACTAGTTGCTTTGTTTAAACTTTAAATACATTAAACCACTCTCTCTGATGCAGCGGTCCCCATAACATGGCTGAGACCTAGATGCTGAGACTGAGATGAGGGACAACAGTTGTGATCTGGGAGCCATATGTCAGACCATGCTCTGTCTGTCTGTCTGTCTGTCTGTCAAACATTTACACCACGCTGGCATCTTTAATGATCAATTAGACTCATTAACACAGGATTAGAGACAAGTGAGTCAGGGGGAGACGTATGAAGCCTGTAGAGAGGGTGATGAGAGAGACTGAGAGAGTAGAGAGGGTGAGGAGAGAGAGACTGAGAGAGTCGAGTTAGAGAGGGTGAGGAGAGAGAGACTGAGAGAGTCGAGGTAGAGAGGTTGGGGAGAGCGAGACTGAGAGAGTAGAGAGGGTGAGGAGAGAGTAACTAAAGGAGTAGAAAGGGTGAGAAGAGAGAGACTGAGAGAGTAGAGAGGGTGGGGAGAGAGAGACTGAGCGAGTCGAGGGAGAGAGGGTGGGGAGAGAGAGACTGAGAGAGTCGAGGTAGAGAGGGTGAGGAGAGAGAGACTGAGAGAGTAGAGAGGGTGGGGAGAGAGAGACTGAGAGAGTAGAGAGGGTGAGGAGAGAGAGACTGAGAGAGTAGAGAGGGTGAGGAGAGAGAGACTGAGAGAGTCGAGGTAGAGAGGTTGGGGAGAGCGAGACTGAGAGGGTAGAGAGGGTGGGGAGAGAGAGACTGAGAGAGTCGAGGTAGAGAGGGTGAGGAGAGAGAGACTGAGAGAGTCGAGGTAGAGGGTGAGGAGAGAGAGACTGAGAGAGTCTAGGTAGAGAGGGTGAGGAGAGAGAGACTGAGAGAGTCGAGGTAGAGAGGGTGAGGAGAGAGAGACTGAGAGAGTCGAGGTAGAGAGGGTGAGGAGAGAGAGACTGAGAGAGTAGAGAGGGTGGGGAGAGAGAGACTGAGAGAGTAGAGAGGGTGAGGAGAGAGAGACTGAGAGAGTAGAGAGGGTGAGGAGAGAGAGACTGAGAGAGTCGAGGTAGAGAGGTTGGGGAGAGCGAGACTGAGAGGGTAGAGAGGGTGGGGAGAGAGAGACTGAGAGAGTCGAGGTAGAGAGGGTGAGGAGAGAGAGACTGAGAGAGTCGAGGTAGAGGGTGAGGAGAGAGAGACTGAGAGAGTCTAGGTAGAGAGGGTGAGGAGAGAGAGACTGAGAGAGTCGAGGTAGAGAGGGTGAGGAGAGAGAGACTGAGAGAGTCGAGGTAGAGAGGGTGGGGAGAGAGATACTGAGAGAGTCGAGGTAGACAGGGTGACGAGGGAGAGACTGAGAGAGTCGAGGTAGAGAGGGTGGGGAGAGAGAGACTGAAAGAGTAGAGAGGGTGGGGAGAGAGAGACTGAGAGTCGAGGTAGAGAGGGTGGGGAGAGAGAGACTGAGAGAATAGAGAGGGTGGGGAGAGTGAGACTGAGAGAGTCGAGGTAGAGAGGGTGGGAAGAGAGAGACTGAGAGAGTAGAGAGGGTTGGAAGAGAGAGACTGAGAGAGTAGAGAGGGTGGGAAGAGAGAGAGACTGAGAGAGTGAGGTAGAGAGGGTGAGGAGAGAGAGACTGAGAGAGTAGAGAGGGTGGGGAGAGAGAGACTGAGAGTCGAGGTAGAGAGGGTGGGGAGAGAGAGACTGAGAGAATAGAGAGGGTGGGGAGAGTGAGACTGAGAGAGTCGAGGTAGAGAGGGTGGGAAGAGAGAGACTGAGAGAGTAGAGAGTGTGGGAAGAGAGAGACTGAGAGAGTAGAGAGGGTGGGAAGAGAGAGATACTGAGAGAGTGAGGTAGAGAGGGTGAGGAGAGAGAGACTGAGAGAGTAGAGAGGGTGGGGAGAGAGAGACTGAGAGATTCGAGGGAGAGAGGGTGGGGAGAGAGAGACTGAGAGAGTCGAGGTAGAGAGGGTGAGGAGAGAGAGACTGAGAGAGTAGAGGTAGAGAGGGTGAGGAGAGAGTCGAGGTAGAGAGGGTGAGAGAGAGACTGATAGAGTCGAGGTAGAGAGGGTGGGGAGAGAGAGACTGAGAGAGTCGAGGTAGAGAGGGTGGGGAGAGAGAGACTGAGAGAGTAGAGAGGGTGGGGAGAGAGAGACTGAGAGAGTCGAGGTAGAGAGGGTGAGGAGAGAGAGACTGAGAGAGTAGAGAGGGTGGGGAGAGAGAGACTGAGAGAGTAGAGAGGGTGAGGAGAGAGAGACTGAGAGAGTAGAGAGGGTGGGAAGAGAGAGACTGAGAGAGTAGAGAGCGTGGGAAGAGAGAGAGACTGAGAGAGTCGAGGTAGAGAGGGTGGGAAGAGAGAGACTGAGAGAGTCGAGGTTGAGAGGAAGAGGAGAGAGAGACTGAGAGAGTCGAGGTAGAGAGGGTGGGAAGAGAGAGACTGAGAGAGTCGAGGTAGAGAGGGTGGGGAGAGAGAGACTGAGAGAGTCGAGGTAGAGAGGGTGGGAAGAGAGAGACTGGGTGAAAATAACACGTTGAGTCATATCTCTTTGTGTTTCTCTCCCTTTTCTCTACATACACACCTTTCTCTATTACACCCACCCACCCACCCACCCACCCACCCTCTCTGTCTCTCTCTCTCTCTCTCTCTCTCTCTCCCTCTCTCTCTCTCTCTCTCTCTCTCTCTCTCTCTCTGTCTCTCTCTCTCTCTCTCTCTCTTTATCTCTCTCTTTCCCCCTGATATTCTCTCACAACAACAAAACACATTTTGTTTGTCTCATATCGGCTTGTTTGTGATGGGGAAAAAGCTATTATCACTTTGAAGAAGATCATTCTTTCCGGCGTAGAGGAATGTGTTACTGTCAAAACACATATCTGCATATTACATAGACATGACCTGGCCCGGGGATTATAGACTAATGATGATTCTACATATGGACCACTGGATAAAGCAGCTTTAGCAGAAAGATCATAAACCCAATCTGAAGGAGATTATCTCCCAGTAGAGGACAAATTAATACTACATGTGAACGCAGGAGTCACTAGGATGTTTGGTTTGCTGGTTTGCAAAGTCAAGACCAAGGCCAATGGTGCAACACCAATGGTGCAACACAACAGACTAAAATGTCACAACAGCGTGTAACACTAATAGTGTGTGTGAGTTTGTTTATGTTTGGGGGGTGGGGGTTCTGTTCAAATGTATCACAAGCAACATGCACATATACCCACACACCCACACACACACACATACACACAAATGGAACTCAGACAGCTTACAGAGAAAATGTAATATATTTCTCTCTCCCAAATCCCAGTTTAGCCTGTGTATGATAATATAGAGCTTCAATAAACACTCACGTTGAGAGGCACAGGAGAAGTGGAGAACGGGTGAATTGACGCAGCACTAATCCAACAGTTATTAAGTTGGCTTCCATGAAAATGAACAGGGAATGGATAATACAGTGTCCAATCAGACAGACAGACATCTAACATCGACCCTTAGCATTGGAGAACGTGTAGGCTACCCTGGTCAGTCCAGGGATCTCTAGCTGGACTACCTTTAATTGACTTGCTACTGAACACATAATGAGCTGAATAAAGTCATTAAGGACCTGGGGACCCCAACCCCTCTGAGCAACCCCCCAGTCAGACACCCTGATAGCCCTCATGACGACCCCCCCACACCCACTGAGGACATACACAAGCCACAGATTGTACTCCTTATGGACTCAAACGGGAAATACATACAAGAAAATAAACTTTTTCCAAAACACACAGTGTCTAAACTCTGGTGTCCAAACACCCAGCGCGCCCTAGACCTTCTGTCTGAGGACCGACTAGGATCACCCAGCCACATAATAATACACACAGGCACAAACGACCTGAGAACACAGCAGGAAAGGGTGGCCACATCACTCAAGGGCGTGATAGAAAAAGCTTCTTCTACTTTCCCCAACGCACAAGTGGTTATCTCCACCCTGTTACCACGAAAAGACTTCCACCCTGCTAACATACAGCGGGTAAACGCAAGTATTTCCCGTGACTGTGCATCAAAACCAAATGTCTTCCTGGCCCACCACTCCACCCTGGACGTGAACAGCCTTTACGACCAGGTCCACCTATACAAGGCAGCAGTGCCCACCTTCGCCCGGACCCTAAAGGATATCGCCCTCAACCGCAGACCCAACACCTCACACAGGAGCAACAGATCAACAGACACCCCGCCCAGACCAGCGAGACACTCTCCCAGACCTGCGGGACCCCCCCCCCCCCAGGACCTACACATAGAGGACCCCCGCAGAGAGGACCTACATCCAGACCACAGCACCATCAACCACATCTACACCCCCACCCCCACCAATTAACTCCCCCCCAAGTCAACCATGCCCACACCCCATTTAGGCCCCCTCAGATCAGACCTATGCCCCTCCTACCCACCCCAAGCCCCCCACTCCCACAAAGAGGGCCTCAACATGAAAGTCACACATACGCCCAGGCCGTGAGCAGGCAAACAGGCCCAACACCCACTCTTACACTAGCCCAAGCCAATGGCATGTACCAGATGCTCAGCAGGCTCTGCTCACAATTACTGGCCTGAGGCCAAACCACACAACCAACAACATTAGACACTTTATGGAACACAAAGCCTTCACTATTTCATCCTGGAATATCCAAGGCCTGAGGTCATCTGCCTTTGGCCTAAAGAGCAGGAATCTGGACTTCACCAAAGAAATCGGAAATACAGACATTGTCATCCTACAAGAAACATGGTATAGAGGAGACGGACCCACTGGTTGCCCTCTAGGTTACAGAGAGCTGGTAGTCCCATCCACCAAACTACCAGGTGTGAAACAGGGAAGGGACTCAGGGGGTATGCTAATTTGGTATAGAGCAGACCTAACTCACTCTATTAAATTAATCAAAACAGGAACATTTTACATTTGGTTAGAAATTCAAAAGGAAATTATCTCAACTGAGAAAAATGTCCTCCTGTGTGCTACATATATCCCCCCACTAGAACCCCCATACTTTAATGAAGACAGTTTCTCCATCCTGGAGGGGGAAATCAATCATTTCCAGACCCAGGGACATGTACTAGTCTGTGGCGACCTAAATGCCAGAACTGGACAAGAACCTGACACCCTCAGCACACAGGGGGACAAACACCTACCTGGAGGTGACAGCATTCCCTCCCCCATATGCCCCCCTAGGCACAACTACGACAACATAACCAACAAAAATGGGTCACGACTCCTGCAGCTCTGTCGCACACTGGGTATGTACATAGTCAATGGTAGGCTTCGAGGGGACTCCTATGGTAGGTACACCTATAGCTCATCTCTTGGCAGTAGTACTGTAGACTACTTTATCACTGACCTCAACCCAGAGTCTCTCAGAGCGTTCACAGTCAGCCCACTGACACCCCTATCAGACCACAGCAAAATCACAGTCTACTTGAACAGAGCAATACTCAATCATGAGGCATCAAAGCCAAAAGAACTGAATAATATTAAGAAATGCTATAGATGGAAGGAATGTAATGTTGAAACCTACCAAAAAACAATTAGGAAACAACAAATTCAATCCATTCTAGACAACTTCCTGGACAAAACGTTCCACTGTAATAGTGAAGGTGTAAACTTGGCAGTAGAAAACCTAAACAGTATATTTGACCTCTCAGCTTCCGTATCAAATCTAAAAATCTCTAACAGAAAACCAAAGAAAAGTAATAACAGTGACAAATGGTATATTATAAATGGTTTGATGAAGAATGCAAAAACCTAAGAAAGAAATTGAGAAACCTATCCAACCAAAAACATAGAGACCCAGAAAACCTGAGCCTATGCCTTCACTATGGTGAATCACTAAAACAATACAGAAATACACTACGGAAAAAGAATGAACAGCATGTCAGAAATCAGCTCAATGTAGTTGAAGAATCCATAGACTCTAACCACTTCTGGGAAAATTGGAAAACACTAAACAAACAACAACACGAAGAGCTATCTATCCAAAACGGAGATGTATTGTCACGGTTCAGACAGACGACCAGAGGACCACAATTGCGTCACACCAGAAAGTTTATTAAAACTTAAGGGAAAAGGGAAGTAGGGAGTGAATGAAGGCTCCAGGGGTAACAGGGATCCCGTCCAATGTGCTGGGTCTGTGCCCCCCCCAGTGGCAGCGATGCGTCCTATGAAGCCGGTGGTGGGTGGTCCAGAAGTCCTGGGGGGGGGAGACACAGACACAACAGGGCGGAATGAAACAAGGCAGCAGTACAGTTCAAGGGAAATCCAAAATACGTAGTAGCAAGGCAGAAGGCTGGTCAGAGTTACCGGGATTGAAGAGTAGTCAGGAGTCGTAATGGCAGAAGCAGGTCTGGATCTCCTGGGGCAGAAGAGTATCCAAAAATCAGGCAGGTCCGGGGTCACAAAACCAGGGTGAGCCAGAAGCGCGAGCAAACAGGTTCCGGGTGTGAGCTTTGCAGACGATCTGACACCGGAGAGCTGAAAGACAGGGCCTTAAATACTGGGAGAGGTAGTGGGTAATGCAGCGCAGCTGGCAGAGTAATTAGAGCAGAGCAGAGCAGGGACAGGTGGAGCTAGTTAGGCTGAGTAGAGAGAGTGGTGAGCAGAGTGGAAGAAAATTAAGGTGGTAACCCGGTGGAGTGAGAGGCTCATGACAGAACCCCCCCCCCAAGGGACGGCCCCAGAAGTCCCAAGAGCAACACCACGCCGGGCGGGAGGAGGGGAGCCGGAGGAGGGCTAGAACTCCTCCGAACGGTCCGAGTGAACGTCCTCATCCTCGGAGGAAGCCGGAGGGCCGTGGTCGGGAGATGGGACAGGTCCCGAGACAGGATCAGGCACAGGACAGGAAGCCGAGCGGGCAGGACGGTTAGGGACCCCTCTGGGGCGGCCCCTACGGATTGCAGGTTGATCAGGATGCCGTTGGTGGAAAGCGGTGATGAGAGTCCTATCCACAATCCGACTAGCTGGCACCCAGGTCCTTTCCTCAGGTCCATAGCCCTCCCAGTCAATGAGGTACTGGAGACCCCTACCCTGGACCGAAGCAGGCGGCGGACGGTGTAAACCAGACCACCATCGACGAGCCGTGGAGGAGGAGGACAAGGCGCAGCAGGGACCAGCGGACTCTCATGGATGGGCTTAATCTTAGACACATGGAAAGTGGGGTGCACCCTCAGGGAATTAGGCAGTTGGAGCCGGACAGCAGTTGGGCTAATCACTCTTATGATAGGGAATGGGCCAATGAACCGAGGTGCCAGCTTCTGCGACTCCACCCTGAGTGGCAGGTTCTTCGATGACAACCACACCCTTTGACCAACATGGTAGGTGGGAGCAGGAATTCTCCGACGGTTGGCCCCGGTAGTGTAGCTGGCAACGGATCTGAGGAGTGTGGCTCGGGCTTGTGACCAGGTGCGGCGACATCGACGGGCAAAAGCAAGTGCAGATGGGCAAGTAACCTCCTCTTCCTGGCTGGCAAATAGAGGAGGCTGGTATCCATAAACACATTGGAAAGGGGACATACCGATGGCAGAGCAGGTCAGAGAATTGTGTGCGTACTCCACCCATGTCAATTGCTGCGACCAGGAGTGGGGGTTGCGTGAAGTCATGCATCGCAGTGCCTTCTCGAGCTCCTGATTAGCCCGCTCTGACTGCCCATTGGATTGGGGATGGAATCCGGAAGTCAGACTGACTGTGGCTCCCAGCAGGTGACAGAACTCCTTCCAAAAAGCGGAGGAGAATTGTGGACCACGGTCAGAAACTACATCCTTTGGCAGTCCGTGGATCCGGAAGACGTGTTCCAGGACCACCTGGGCGGTCTCCTTGGCGGTTGGGAGCTTGGGGAGGGGAATGAAGTGTGCCATCTTGCTGAAACGGTCAACTATGGTGAGAATGACGGTCATGCCACTTGAAGGGGGCAGCCCCGTGACAAAGTCAAGGGCGATGTGAGACCAGGGACGTCTGGGCACAGGCAGGGGCTGCAGCAATCCGGCTGGGGGCTGGCAGGACGACTTGTGTTGGTTGCAGATGGGGCAGGCTTGGACGAATTCCCGTACATCCTTCCTCAGAGAGGGCCACCAGAACCTCTGGGCGAGCAGGTTGTAAGTGCGGGTGGAGCCAGGGTGACAAGCTAGGCGGGAGTCATGTCCCCACTGAACGACCTGGGACCTCAGGTCTTCGGGGACAAAAAGGCGGTCAGCTGGGCAAGTGCTGGGACCTGGCTGGTTACGGAGAGCCTCCAGCACCTGTTCCTCAACAGCCCAGGTCAGAGCTGCAACGATGCAGGGACTTGGCAGAATCGACACAGGGTCCTTGGAGGGGGTGTCATCCTTCTGGAATTGACGGGAGAGGGCGTCTGGCTTGGTGTTGCGTGATCCAGGCCGGTATGACAGAGTGAAATTAAACCTGGTGAAGAACAGGGCCCAGCGGGACTGCCTGGAGTTCAACCGTTTGGCCGTGCGGATGTACTCCAAGTTCTTATGATCGGTCCAAACGAGAAATGGAATGGTGGACCCCTCCAGCCAGTGACGCCACTCCTCCAAGGCAAGCTTCACAGCCAGCAGCTCACGGTTCCCTATGTCGTAATTGCACTCAGAGGGGGACAACCGACGTGAGAAAAAGGCACAGGGATGGAGCTTCCTATCCTCCGCAGCCCACTGAGAAATCACAGCACCAACTCCCACATCCGAGGCGTCCACCTCCACAATGAATTGCCGGTCCACATCAGGCATCTGGAGGATGGGAGCGGAGGTGAACCTCACCTTGAGGGTACTGAAGGCTTTGTCGGCTGCTGGGGTCCAGGTGAAGGGTTGCTTGGTGCTGGTTAGAGCAGTGAGAGGGGCAGCAACGGTACTGTAGTTCCGGATAAACTTTCTATAGAAGTTAGCAAACCCCAGAAACTGTTGCAGCTTCTTTCTGTTCTCCGGAACTGGCCATGAAGTGACTGCTGATACTTTGGCAGGATCCATTTGGATACTTCCCTCTGCCACTATGTACCCCAGGAAGGCCACTGTCTTGACGTGAAACTCACATTTCTCTGCCTTGGCGTAGAGGGAATTCTCCAGAAGACGATGAAGGACTTGCTGGACATGGCGGGTGTGTTCAGACAGGTTTCTGGAGTAGATTAAGATGTCATCCAGGTAAACGAAGACAAACTTGTTTAACATGTCCCGCAGTACATCATTCACTAGAGCCTGGAACACAGCAGGAGCATTGGTGAGGC
Source organism: Coregonus lavaretus (assembly GCF_964263955.1). Lineage (NCBI taxonomy): Eukaryota > Metazoa > Chordata > Actinopteri > Salmoniformes > Salmonidae > Coregonus > Coregonus lavaretus. The sequence continues at coordinate 17,833 of NW_028159265.1, read as the reverse complement.
CAAAAGGCATAACCAGATACTCGTAGTGGCCTGTTGGTGTATTGAATGCGGTTTTCCATTCATCTCCCTCCCGGATCCGCACTAGGTGGTAAGCGTTTCTGAGATCCAACTTGGTAAAAACAGTGGCTCCCTGGAGCAACTCAAAAGCAGAGGTGAGCAGAGGCAGAGGGTAACGGTTTTTCACTGTGATGTCGTTGAGTCCCCTGTAGTCGATGCAGGGGCGAAGAGATCCGTCCTTCTTCCCCACAAAGAAGAAGCCAGCACCAGCAGGAGATGAAGATGAACGGATTAATCCTGCGGACAGAGAGCCATTGATGTAGTCCTCCATGGACTTTCTTTCAGGAGCAGACAACGAATAAAGACGACCCTTTGGAGGGGCTGTTCCAGGGAGGAGGTCGATGGCACAGTCGTACGGTCGGTGAGGGGGCAGAGATGTGGCTCTTGCTTTGTTAAACACCTCTCTGAGACCATGGTAGCATTCTGGGACATTGGAGAGGTCAGGAGCGGAGTTAGTAGGTACTGGCCGAGGGGGTAGTGCGGCAGCAAGCAGGCAGGTTCGGTGGCAGTCCTCTCCCCACTCCCTGATCACCCCGGTCACCCAGTCGAGCTGAGGGTTGTGCCGGCGGAGCCATGGGTAACCCAGGATGAGGGGTTGGCCTGGAGAGGGGAGCAGGTGAAACTGGATAGTTTCTTGATGGTTTCCGGACAGACCCATCGAGACCGGGGCCGTGACATGAGTGACCGATCCGAGTAAGTGTCCGTCCAGTGCCCGGGCAGGAATAGGAGGTGTCAAACGGAGGTTCTCCAGTCCCAGTTGGCGTGCCAGCTTGATGTCCATTATGTTGGCTTCGGCGCCAGAATCCACCAGAGCAGCCAGGGTGTGAGTTGAGTCAGAGAGGCGGAGGTGAACTTGCAGCAGGGGTTTGCGGTCGGAGGACTGGATGGTCATTGAACTCAACCGGACTCCCCCTATGCCCGGTGAGCTTCGGCCCTTTAAAGGGCAGGTTACCACACGATGTCCATCACCTCCACAATAGAGGCAGAGGTTTGAGGTGAAGCGGCGCTGGCGCTCTGCAGGAGTGAGAGAGGCTCGCCCAATCTCCATAGGCTCAGACTGATCAAGCTGACCTGGGTGAGTGGCAGTAGATGACAGGAGCCCAGTCGGATCTCTCCGAATGCCGGTAGTAGGTGGACCTTGGCGCCCCCTCTCACGACGACGGGTCTGTATCCTTCTGTCGATCCTGACAGTCAGTGCGATGGCTTCATCAAGAGTGGAAGGCAGTTCATGGGAGACCAACTCGTCCTTGATATAGTCAGCCAAACTATGGAAGAACGCGTCCACCAACGATGGTGTGTTCCAAGAACTTCGTCTAGCCAGGGTTCGGAAGTCGATGGAATGGTCTGCGACGGTACGTCTGCCTTGTCGAATACTGAACAGTTCACGAGACGCCTCTGCGGTTGGTGAATCCAGGTCAAACACCTTCAGCATCTCCTCAGCAAACAGGTCGAAGGTTGCACATGCGGGGGTTTGACGTTCGAACTCTGCTGTTCCCCAGAGTCGGGCTCGGCCCGTCAGGTGAGTGATGGCATACCCAACTTTAGCCCCCTCCGTGGCGAAGGTCCTTGGCTGCAAGGAGAACTGAAGTCGGCAGCTAGTCAGGAATGGCCGGACCTGGGTTGAATCGCCGTTGAACCGCTCGGGGTTTCCAATCTTGGGTTCCGGAGCAGCGGCTGCAATGACCGGGGCAGGTAACTCGGGGGCAGGGCTGGTGGGCAGACTGGCTGGGGTAAGGTTGGTGAGGAGTTGAATGATCATGGCGAGTTGTTGTTGCTGCTGCTGGAACTGCTGCTCATGCTCATCGGTTTCCATGTCGGGGAAAGTGTGCGCTGAGTCCATAATGGTCAGATCGTACTGTCACGGTTCAGACAGACGACCAGAGGACCACAATTGCGTCACACCAGAAAGTTTATTAAAACTTAAGGGAAAAGGGAAGTAGGGAGTGAATGAAGGCTCCAGGGGTAACAGGGATCCCGTCCAATGTGCTGGGTCTGTGCCCCCCCAAGTGGCAGCGATGCGTCCTATGAAGCCGGTGGTGGGTGGTCCAGAAGTCCTGGGGGGGGGAGACACAGACACAACAGGGCGGAATGAAACAAGGCAGCAGTACAGTTCAAGGGAATCCAAAATACGTAGTAGCAAGGCAGAAGGCTGGTCAGAGTTACCGGGATTGAAGAGTAGTCAGGAGTCGTAATGGCAGAAGCAGGTCTGGATCTCCTGGGGCAGAAGAGTATCCAAAAATCAGGCAGGTCCGGGGTCACAAAACCAGGGTGAGCCAGAAGCGCGAGCAAACAGGTTCCGGGTGTGAGCTTTGCAGACGATCTGACACCGGAGAGCTGAAAGACAGGGCCTTAAATACTGGGAGAGGTAGTGGGTAATGCAGCGCAGCTGGCAGAGTAATTAGAGCAGAGCAGAGCAGGGACAGGTGGAGCTAGTTAGGCTGAGTAGAGAGAGTGGTGAGCAGAGTGGAAGAAAATTAAGGTGGTAACCCGGTGGAGTGAGAGGCTCATGACATGTATGGGTAAACCACTTCTCCAATCTTTTTGGCCCTATAACAGAGAACAAACAGCAAAAAAATATACATGATCAAATGCAAATCTTAGAATCAACTATTAAAGACTACCAGAACCCACTGGATTCTCCAATTACATTGAATGAACTACAGGACAAAATACAAACCCTCCAACCCAAAAAGTCCTGTGGTGTTGATGGTATCCTCAATTAAATGATAAAATATACAGACCACAAATTTCAATTAGCTATACTTAAACTCTTTAACATCATCCTTAGCTCTGGCATCTTCCCCAATATCTGGAACCAAGGACTGATCACCCCAATCCACAAAAGTGGAGACAAATTTGACCCCAATAACTACCGTGGGATATGCGTCAACAGCAACCTTGGGAAAATCCTCTGCATTATCATTAATAGCAGACTAGTTCATTTCCTCAGTGAAAACAATGTACTGAGCAAATGTCAAATTGGCTTTTTACCAAATTACCGTACGACAGACCACGTATTCACCCTGCACACCCTAATTGACAAACAAACAAACCAAAACAAAGGCAAAGTCCTCTCATGCTTTGTTGATTTCAAAAAAGCTTTTGACTCAATTTGGCATGAGGGTCTGCTATACAAATTGATGGAAAGTGGGGTTGGGGGAAAAACATACGACATTATAAAATCCATGTACACAAACAACAAGTGTGCGGTTAAAATTGGCAAAAAAACACACACATTTCTTTCCACAGGGCCGTGGGGTGAGACAGGGATGCAGTTTAAGCCCCACCCTCTTCAACATATATATCAACGAATTGGCGAGGGCACTAGAACAGTCTGCAGCACCCGGCCTCACCCTACTAGAATCTGAATTCAAATGTCTTCTGTTTGCTGACGATCTGGTGCTTCTGTCACCAACCAAGGAGGGCCTACAGCAGCACCTAGATCTTCTGCACAGATTCTGTCAGACCTGGGCCCTGACAGTAAATCTCAGTAAGACAAAAATAATGGTGTTCCAAAAAAGGTCCAGTTGCCAGGACCACAAATACAAATTCCATCTAGACACCGTTGCCCTAGAGCACACAAAAAACGATACATACCTCGGCCTAAACATCAGCGCCACAGGTAACTTCCACAAAGCTGTGAACGATCTGAGAGACAAGGCAAGAAGGGCCTTCTATGCCATCAAAAGGAACATAAAATTTGACATACCAATTAGGATCTGGCTAAAAATACTTGAATCAGTTATAGGACCCATTGCCCTTTATGGTTCTGAGGTCTGGGGTCCGCTCACCAACCAAGAATTCACAAAATGGGACAAACACCAAATTGAGACTCTGCATGCAGAATTCTGCAAAAACATCCTCCGTGTACAACGTAAAACACCAAATAATGCATGCAGAGCAGAATTAGGCCAATACCCGCTAATTATCAAAATCCAGAAAAGAGCCGTTCAATTCTATAACCACTTAAAAGGAAGAGATTCCCAAACCTTCCATAACAAAGCCATCACCTACAGAGAGATTAACTTGGAGAAGAGTCCCCTAAGTAAGCTTGTCCTGGGGCTCTGTTCACAAACACAAACAGACCCCACACAGCCCCAGGACAACAACAACAACAACACAACTAGACCCAACCAAATCATGAGAAAACAAAAAGAGAATTACTTGACACATTGGAAAGAACAAACAAAAAAACAGAGCAAACTAGAATGCTATTTGGCCCTAAACAGAGAGTACACAGTGGCAGAATACCTGACCACTGTGACTGACCCAAACTTAAGGAAAGCTTTGACTATGTACAGACTCAGTGAACATAGCCTTGCTATTGAGAAAGGCCGCCGTAGGCAGACCTGGCTCTCAAGAGAAGACAGGCTATGTGCACACTGCCCACAAAATGAGGTGGAAACTGAGCTGCACTTCCTAACCTCCTGCCAAATGTATGACCATATTAGAGACACATATTTCCCTCAGATTACAGCGATCCACAAAGAATTCGAAAACAAACCCAATTTTGATAAACTCCCTTATCTACTGGGTGAAAAACCACAGTGTGCCATCACAGCTGCAAGATTTGTGACCTGTTGCCACAAGAAAAGGGCAACCAGTGAAGAACAAACACCATTGTAAATACAACCCATATTTATGTTTATTTATTTTCCCATTTGTACTTTAACTATTTGCACATTGTATATATACATAATATGACATTTGAAATGTCTTTTTTCTTTTGAAACTTCTGAGTGTAATGTTTACTGTTAATATTTATTGTTTATTTCACTTTTGTTTACTATCTACTTCACTTGCTTTGGCAATGTTAACACACGTTTCCCATGCCAATAAAGCCCTTAAATTGAATTGAATTGAGAGAGAGAGAGAGAGAGAGAGAGAGAGAGAGAGAGAGAGAGAGAGAGAGAGAGAGAGAGAGAGAGAGAGAGAGAGAGAGAGAGAGAGAGAGAGAGAGACGGGTGGAAGAGGAGAGGGGGAGAGGGGGAGAGGTACTGAGGGTGCTGAGAGCAGCAGGATAGGTACTGGATACTCAGTCAGACATGTCAACACACACAGTTGATTTTGTTGAGACCTCATTCTATAGCCAGTGAATCAGTTGTATCGAAGGGATGAATAAAACCATACATGTAGGATAGATCATTCTGGAAGAAAAGGCTCAGGAGGCTGGGATGACGAGATATAGAGAATTAGACAGGGTTGTCAGGCCTGGATTCATGGTCGAAATGACACAATTAGTTCACCTCAGAAGTGTATGTTAGCCACGCATGGCTCACTGTTTACACTCACATGAAGTGATGAGGCAGCATGATCCTTGAAAACACCCCACATATAATCAAAATGAAAAGACACACATTGATGGAGGCACACATGCACACACAAACACCGTTCCCTCTGCAATAGCCCTTTTATCAACTCCATTTCCAAAAAAGTGAGATTTGCCTGAGAGAAAGTAATATAAATAGTTCAGAACATAGTATAGCTAATACATAACATAGTATAACTAATACATAATAGTAAAACTAATTTATAATAGTATAACTAATATATAATAGCATAACTAATATATAATAGCATAACTAATATATAATAGTATAACTAATATATAATAATATAACTGTCACGACTTACGCTGAGGCTGCCTCCCCTCCTTGTTCGGGCAGGTTTCGGCGTTCGTCGTCACCGGCTTACTAGCTACTGCCGCTCCCATTCTCATCACTCCACTTGTCTTGTCAATCACACAAACCTGGTGCTCATCCCCTAATTAGTCTGTGTATAAGTGTTCCCTCTGCCCCCTCGTCTTTGTGAGTGATTGTTCTATGTGGGAGGAGAGTATCTCGGTTGAGATACTCTCTCATTTATTTTGCCAGGGTTGATTTCCCCCTGTGTCATTACATTTATTGTATTTTCTGAGACTGTGTTTGGTCAGGGAGGATTGTTTCCCCTGTACCTGTTTCGATTGCCTTTGTAGGTGCATTGTATGTCTGGAAGGAATAAATCTGCATCCGGTTATTTTACTCCTGCGCCTGACTCCGTCCATCATTCACCACAGAATCACTCACCCGCTGATATGGAGTCAGCAGGAGAAGACCGCATGCCTGGAGTCGTGGCAAGGGTCCATGAACATTCCACGATGATGGCCAGCTTGGGGAAGCGATCTGTCGAGACCAGCTGGCCAACCGGATCCAGCCACCTGCACCCCAGCACCTGGAGGGATCCAGATATCCCGGCCACCGGCGTTTGATGGGACGGCAGCGCACTGTAAAGGATTCCTTCTCCAACTGCAGCTGTATTTCTCCAGCAACAGGCTGGCGCCATTGGAGCGGGAGAAGGTATCCGTCCTCGTTTCCTGCCTCTGTGGGAGAGCCCTGGAGTGGGCCAGCGCGGTGTGGAACAAAGGAGGAGCCGCTTTGGAGGACTACGGGGAGTTCGCTCGCCTCTTTCGGGCGGTTTTCGATCACCCGCCCGAGGGTCGAGAGGCGGGCGAGCGGCTGATCCAGCTGAGGTTGGGGACGAGGACCGCACAGGACTACGCGCTGGAGTTCCGGACGCTGGCCCTGATCGACCATTTCCGGTGCCACCTACGGGAGGACGTCCGTCGGGAGCTAGCCTGCCGGGAAGCCATGCTATCGTTTTCCCAACTGGTGGACATGGTCATCCAGCTGGACAATCTGCTGGCAGCCAGAGGACGTCGTGGTAGGGGTCTGCCCGTTCCCTACTCGGATCCCGAGCAGATGGAGCTGGGTGGAGCCGCCGGTCGAGAGAGCGGAGGAGGACAGCGACAGTGCCACTCTGGTGGCACGAAGGGACAATACACCTCACGTCGCAGTCAACGTTCTTTTGGGTCTGGTGGTGGTAGGCAGGGCACTCACACATCACCCCAGGTATCGAACACCCACAGTTGTTCAGAGCCCTTTGCGGCGCACTGTACCCTATCTATCTCCTTTCTCGATCACATGGTAGTTCCCCAGTGTAAGGCGCTAGTCGATTCAGGTGCAGCTGGGAACTTTATGGACAGGGCATTTGCACGCCGTCAAGGCATTTAATTGGTTCCCCCAGCCATTCCACTCCCCATCAGAGCCCTTGATAGTCGACCATTAGGGTCCGGGTTAGTTAAGGAGGTTCCTGTACCAGTCACCATGATCACCCAGGAGACTCATTTTGAGCAGATCACCTTTTTGATTATTGAATCTCCTGCTTACCCTGTAGTATTAGGTATCCCGTTGTTAGCCCTTCACAACCCCAATTTCTCATGGCCGCAGAGGGTTCTTACGGGGTGGTCGCGAGAGTGTCCTGGTAGGTGTCTAGGTGTTTCCGTTGGTGCAACCACGGTGGAAAGTCGAGACGGTACCCCCACCGTGCGCATTCCCCCCGAATACCATGATCTGGCGCTCACGTTTTCCAAGATGCAGGCAACTAAATTACCACCTCGTCGGGAGGGGGATTGCGCGATAAACCTTCGGGTAGACGCTGTACCTCCCAGGAGTCATGTGTATCCCCTGTCGCAGGCTGAAACGGAGGCTATGGAGAAATACGTAACCGAGTCCCTGGGCCAGGGGTATATACGTCCCTCCACTTCACCTGCTTCCTCAAGTTTCTTCTTTGTAAAGAAGAAAGATGGTGGTTTACGCCCGTGCATTGATTATCGACCACTGAACAAGGTGACGATACGATTTACTTATCCTCTTCCCCTCATTCCTTCAGTGATTGAGTCAATGCATGGGGCCCGCTTCTTCACCAAATTAGATCTTAGGAGTGCCTACAACCTGGTGCGTATTCGGTAGGGGGATGAGTTGAAAAAAGCATTCAGCACAACCTCAGGGCATTATGAATACCTGGTGATGCCCTACGGTTTGATGAATGCTCCATCCGTCTTCCAGTCCTTTGTGAACGAGGTGTTTTCGGGACATGCTTGGTTGCGGTGTGGTGGTCTACATCGATGACATCCTGGTGTATTCCGCTACGCGCGCCGAGCATGTGTCCCTGGTTCGCAAGGTACTGGTCCGACTGCTGGAGAATGACCTTCATGACAAAGCAGAAAAGTGTGAGTTTTTCCAGCAGTCAGTCTCCTTCCTCAGATACCGCATTACTACCTCAGGTGTAGTCCTGTGTAGCTCAGTTGGTAGAGCATGGCGTTTGCAACGCCAGGGTTGTGGGTTCGATTCCCACGGGGGGCCAGTATGAAAATGTATACACTCACTAACTGTAATTCGCTCTGGATAAGAGCGTCTGCTAAATGACTAAAATGTAAAATGAGATGTAGGGAGATCGCATTTCAGCCGTGTGTAATTGGCCGACTCTAACCACGGTTAAGGAGGTGCAGTGCTTCCTTGGCTTTGCCAACTACTATTGGAGGTTTATCCGGGGCTTTGGCAAGGTCGCAGCTCCCATTACCTCCTTGTTGAAGGGTGGGCTGTCCCGGCTCCGCTGGTCTGCTGAGGCTGACCTGGCCTTCAGTAGACTGCGGGGTCTGTTCACCTCAGCCCCGGTTCTGGCCCACCCCGATCCATCACTACCGTTCGTAGTGGATGTGATTGTGTCCGAGGTAGGGATAGGCGCTGTCCTGTCTCAACGCTCGGGCACGCCACCCAAGCTCTGCCCCTGTGCCTTCTTTTCTAAGAAGCTCAACTCGGCAGAGCAGAACTACGGCGTTGGTGATCAGGAGCTGCTGGCTGTTGTCCGAGCTTTGACCATGTGGAGGCATTGGCTCAAAGGGGCGAAAAACCCTTTCCTCGTCTGGACAGACCACCGTAACCTGGAGTATATTCGGGCAGCGAGGAGGCTGAATCCTCGCCAGGCCAGGTGGGCCCTCTTCTTCACCCGGTTTGATTTCACACTATCATACATTCCAGGTACGAAGAACGTGAAGGCAGACGCACTGTCCCAGCTGTATGACACAGAGGAGAGGCCCAGAGACTACACCCCCATACTCCCGGCCTCCTGCATCGTGGCGCCGGTAGTATGGGCGATGGACGCAGATATAGAGTGGGCATTATGCACAGATCCATCTCCACCTCAGTGTCCAGCTGGGCTGCGGTACGTGCCTGCTCTTATCCGTGATTGTTTGATCTACTGGGCAGACACGTCACCCTCCTCTGGTCACCTAGGTATCGGTCGTACAGTGCGCTGCCTGACCGATAAATACTGGTGGCCTACCTTGGCTAAGGACGTGAGGGTGTACTTCTCCTCCTGCTCAGTGTGCGCCCAGAGTAAGGCACCTAGGCACCTCCCAGCGGGTAAGTTGCAACCATTACCAGTTCCACAACGACCACGGTCTCATCTAAGTATGGATTTTCTTACTGATCTTCCCCTCTCCCAAGGTAACACCACCTTCCTGGTCATTGTGGACTGCTTTCCGAAGTCCTGCCGCCTCCTTCCTCTGCCCGGTCTCCCCTACAAACTGTGGTGGCCCTGTTTACTCACCGTCTTCCGGCACTACGGGGTACCAGAGGATATAGTGTCCGACCGAGGTCCCCAGTTCACGTCTAGGGTCTGGAAGGCGTTCATGGAGCGTCTGGGGGTCTCCGTCAGCCTGACCTCTGGATTCCACCCCGAGAGTAATGGGCATGTGGAAAGGGTGAATCAAGATGTGGGTAGGTTCCTGTGGACCTACTGTCAGGACCGGCCGGGGGAGTGGTCGGTGTTCCGTGGCACCAGAGACCGAGGCTCCTGCGGTGGATGACTGGTTTCGTCGCGCGGAGGAGACTTGGGATGCTGCCCACGTTCACCTCCAGCGCGCCGTGCATCGTCAGAAGGCCAACACTGACTGCCACCGCAGGGAGGCCCCGGTGTTCGTACCGGGGGATCGGGTCTGGCTCTCGACCCGGAATCTGATAAACGAGGTCACATACAGGTTATTACTTCCCCCAGATTACCGTATTAACCACTCATTTCATGTGTCTCTCCTCAGGCCGGTGGTGGTTGGTCCACTCCAGGAGTCTGAGGTGCGGGAGGTCCCTCCTCTGGACATCGAGGGGGCCCCGGCGTACTCGGTCCATTCCATCCTCGATTCGAGGCGTCGGGTGGGGGGCCTTCAGTACCTCGTGGAGTGGTAGGGGTACGGTCCAGAGGAATGGTGCTGGGTCCCGGAGAGGGACATCCTAGATCCCTCCCTGTTGCGGGATTTCCACCGTCGCCATCCAGCTCGCCCTGCTCCGCGTCCTCCTGGCCGTCCCCAAGGACGGGGTCGGCACGCTGCTGGAGCCACGTGTCAAGGGGGGGGTACTTTCATGACTTCCGCCTAGGCTGCCTCCCCTCCTTGTTCGGGCAGGTTTCGGCGTTCGTCGTCACCGGCTTACTAGCTATTGCCGCTCCCATTCTCATCACTCCACTTGTCTTGTCTTGTCAATCACACACACCTGGTGCTCATCCCATAATTAGTCTGTGTATAAGTGTTCCCTCTGCCCCCTTGTGTTTGTGAGTGATTGTTCTATGTGGGAAGAGAGTAGCTCGGTTGAGATACTCTCTCATTTATTTTGCCAGGGTTGATTTTCCCCTGTGTCATTACATTTATTGTATTTTCTGAGACTGTGTTTGGTCAGGGAGGATTGTTTCCCCTGTACCTGTTTCGATTGCCATTGTAGGCGCATTGTATGTCTGGAAGGAATAAATCTGCATCCGGTTATTTTACTCCTGCACCTGACTCCGTCCATCATTCACCATAATAACTAATATATAACATAGTATAACTAATATATAACATAGTATAACTAATAATAACGTAGTATAACTAATATATAACATAGTATAACTAATACATAACAGCATAACTAATATATAACATAGTATAACTAACACATAATAGTATGACTAATTACATTTTTTTTATTTATTTAGTCATTTAGCAGACGCTCTTATCCAGAGCGACTTACAGTTAGTGAGTGCATACATTTTCATACTGGCCCCCTGTGGGAAACGAACCCACAACCCTGGCGTTGCAAGCACCATACTCTACCAACTGAGCTACAGGGGACTACATAATACATAATAGTATAACTAATAGATAACATAGCATAACTAATACATAACAGCATAACTAATATATAACATAGTGTAACTAATACATAACGTAGCATAACTAATACATAACATAGTGTAACTAATACATAACGTAGCATAACTAATATATAACATAGTATAACTAATACATAACGTAGCATAACTAATATATAACATAGTATAACTAATACATAACATAGTGTAACTAATACGTAACATAGTGTAACTAATACGTAACATAGTGTAACTAATACATAACATAGTATAACTAATACACAATATAGTATAACTAATACATAACATAGTATAACTAATACATAATAGTATAACTAATACACAATATAGAATAACTAATACATAACATAGTATAACTAATACATAACACTGAAATGCAGAATTGTACAGTAAATGCTAGCAACAGAACTGTTCAAATGTGATTCAGTCTCTCCCTCTCCCAGGAAAATTATTTTGATTTCCTGTTCAATATGCTATGAAACAGAGAGAGAGAGAGAGAGAGAGAGAGAGAGAGAGAGAGAGAGAGAGAGAGAGAGAGAGAGAGAGAGAGAGAGAAAGAGAGAGAGAGAGAGAGAGAGAGAGAACTAATAATATGCAGAAATTGAGATGAAGAAATTAAGCAGTTTATATGTGCGTGCATGTTTGTGTGTGTGTGTTTAGACGTGTGTGTGTGTGTATGTGTTTGTGTGTGTGCGTGTGCGTGTGTGCGTGTGCCTGCAAGTGTGTGAGTGTGTGTGTTACTTTGAGTTAGAATTTTCAAAGCAGAGGGAACAAGTGTTTGAATCTCCCTCTCCCAAGAGGCCTGGGAGAATGGCAAGGTGGGATTTTATTAATTTCATCTGTAGTTATGTTACTCCTGAATAAAACATTCATACAGAATAAGCAGGGGAATAGAGGAGGAGAGGATGAATAGAGGAGAAATAGACAGCTGCATCTTGTTTCTATTTAAAACGCTATACATACATGAATATCTGCAGAACTATAAATAACACTAGTTTAACACAGCATCTTCACTCATGGAACAATAATGATACTTGATTGAATTTATACAGCACTCAGAATCCTCAAAGCACTTTACATTGTGTGGGGGGAATCACCTCATCCACCACCAATGTTTTACAGCGTTGTAAAGATGTCCTTCTAACAGAGATAGAGACTACAAAACACACACACACGCACCCTCACCCTCACGCACACGCTCACACACACGCACCCTCACCCTCACGCTCACACACACTCACCCTCACGCTCACTCTCACACACACACACGTCCTCACCTTCACGCGCACGCTCACAAACACACACACCCTCACACACACACACACACACGTGCACGAGCTCACACACAGCCCGAGCAGCCATAATCTGAGACTAGAATCGGGGGTCACAGGGGGCTGTTAGGGGTTGTTAGTGTGGATACATCTAGCTGCACGGAGCCTCTCAGAGGGAGTTACTGTAACACATAGGAGGCGATGAGGGGAAAAAAGGAGGCGTATTTGTAGATTTCCGTTGTTGTCGATGTTGTTTATTTGCTTGCTTTACGCACAAAATGCTCTTTGTCTCTCGCTTTACGTCTTTGTCTTGCACACACGCACGCACGCACACATGCGCGCGCACGCACGCACACGCACGCACACACGCACACACACATACACGCACACACACACGCACACACACACACCTATGCTACATCCTCTTCCTTGCCTGGGGGTGTAACTCAGAGGGGACAGAGATCACACTGGTCGGCTCACCTCGAAAGCACAGGCTTCAGGCACTCACATACACCTGTGTCTGTGTCTGTGTCTGTGTCTGTGTCTGTGTCTGTGTCTGTGTCTGTGTCTGTATCTGTGTCTGTATCTGTGTCTGTGTCTGTGTCTGTGTCTGTGTCTGTGTCTGTGTCTGTGTCTGTGTCTGTGTCTGTGTCTGTGTCTGTATCTGTATCTGTGTCTGTGTGTGTTTAACATGGATGTGAACTATACACCTGAGTATAGATAAAGAAATCTACTTACACCTTCAGGTGTGTAAGAATCATTATTTCTCTCTCAAAGGAGGGGTGAGGAGGGGTAAAGAGGGGTGAGGAGAGAAAATGTCTAAAATCACAGGAAGAGTCAAGGACCCACAAAATGATTGAGTGGGATTACTGGAAAACTGAGGAAGAAAGGGGGAGAGAGGGAGCGGGGAGGAAGAGAGAGAGAGCAGGGAGGAGGAGAGAGAGAGAGAGAGAGAGAGAGAGAGAGAGAGAGAGAGAGAGAGAGAGAGAGAGAGAGAGAGAGAGGGGGGAGGATGAGCGAGAGAGCAGGGAGGAGGAGAGAGAGCGAGAAAGAAATAGAGAGAGAGGGGGGGGGGGGGAGAGAGCGAGGAGGAGTAGCGAGAGAGCGGGGAGGAGGAGAGAGATAGAGAGAGAGAGAGAGAGAGAGAGAGAGAGAGAGAGAGAGAGAGAGAGGGAGGAGGAGGAGAGAGAGAGCGGGAAGGAGGAGAGAGAGAGTGGGGAGGAGGAGAGAGAGAGCGGGGAGGAGAGAGAGAGTGGGGAGGAGGAGAGAGACAGCAGGGAGGAGAGAGAGAGAGAGAAAGAGAGAGGGGGGGGGTCTCATTTGAAAAGTGAATCAATCAGTAGATTAACTCGTGACCCTGATCTCTCTTTTGACGAACATATCAAGACTGTTTCAAGGACAGCTTTTTTCCATCTACGTAACATTGCAAAAATCAGAAATTTTCTGTCCAAAAATGATGCAGAAAAATTAATCCATGCATTTGTTACTTCTAGGTTAGACTACTGCAATGCTCTATTTTCCGGCTACCCGGATAAAGCACGAAATAAACTTCAGTTAGTGCTAAATACGGCTGCTAGAATCCTGACTAGAACCAAGAAATTTGATCATATTACTCCAGTGCTAGCTTCCCTACACTGGCTTCCTGTTAAGGCAAGGGCTGATTTCAAGGTTTTACTGTTAACCTATAAAGCGTTACATGGGCTTGCTCCTACCTATCTTTCCGAGTTGGTCCTGCCGTACATACCAATACGTACGCTACGGTCACAAGACGCAGGCCTCCTAATTGTCCCTAGAATTTCTAAGCAAACAGCGGGAGGCAGGGCTTTCTCCTATAGATCTCCATTTTTATGGAACAGTCTGCCTACCCATGTGAGAGACGCAGACTCGGTCTCAACCTTTAAGTCTTTACTGAAGACTTATCTCTTCAGTAGGTCATATGATTGAGTGTAGTCTGGCCCAGGAGTGTGAAGGTGAACGGAAAGGCTCTGGAGCAACGAACAGCCCTTGCTGTCTCTGCCAGGCCGGTTCCCCTCTCCACTGGGGTTCTCTGCCTCTAACCCTGTTGCAGGGGCTGAGTCACTGGCTTGCTGGTGCTCTTTCATGCCGTCCCTGGGAGGGGTGCGTCACTTGAGTGGGTTGAGTTACTGACGTGATCTTCCTGTCTGGGTTGGCGCCCCCCCTTGGTTTGTGCTGTGGTGGAGACCTCTGTGGGCTATACTCGGCCTTGTCTCAGGATTGTAAGTTGGTGGTTGAGGATATCCCTCTAGTGGTGCGGGGGCTGTGCTTTGGCAGAGTGGGTGGGGTTATATCCTTCCTGTTTGGCCCTGTCCGGGGGTTTCTTCGGATGGGGCCACAGTGTCTCCGGACCGCTCCTGTCTCAGCCTCCAGTATTTATGCTGCAGTAGTTTATGTGTCGGGGGGCTGGGGTTAGTTGGTTATACCTGGAGTACTTCTCCTGTCTTATCCAGTGTCCTGTGTGAATTTAAGTATGCTCTCTCTAATTCTCTCGTTCTCTCTTTCTCTCTGAGAACCTGAGCCCTAGGACCATACGTCAGGACTACCGGGCATGATGACACCTTGCTGTCCCCAGTCCGCCTGGCCTTGCTGCTATTCCAGTTTCAACTGTTCTGCCTGCGGTTACGAAACCCCTACCTGTCCCAGACCTGCTGTTTTCAACTCTTAATGATCGGCTATGAAAAGCCAACTGAGAGACCTAAGCCCTAGGACCATACGTCGGGACTACCGGCCGTGGTGACTCCTTGCTGTCCCCAGTCCGCCTGGCCTTGCTGCTATTCCAGTTTCAACTGTTCTGCCTGCGGTTATGGAACCCCTACCTGTCCCAGACCTGCTGTTTTCAACTCTTAATGATCGGCTATGAAAAGCCAACTGAGATTTATTCCTGATTATTATTTGACCATGCTTGTCACTTATGAACATTTTTGAACATCTTGGCATGGTTCTGTTATAATCTTCACCCGGCACAGCCAGAAGAGGACTGGCCACCCCTCATAGCCTGGTTCCTCTCTAGGTTTCTTCCTAGGTTTTCGCCTTTCTAGGGAGTTTTTCCTAGCCACCGTGCTTCTACACCTGCATTACTAGCTGTTTGGGGTTTTAGGCTGGGTTTCTGTACAGCACTTCGAGATATTAGCTGATGTAAGAAGGGCTATATAAAATAAAATTGATTGATTGATTGATGTGTTGGTGTAATGAAAAATGTACATAACACTTACTGGGAAAGAAATGCATATTACTGGCATCGCTGCATGACCTAGGTTACATGACATAAAACATGTCTGACAGGGTGGAAGACATAGCACTCTCCCCATGCATAGAAACATACTGGAATTAATCAGTCAAAACTGGGTTTCCCGGATCCAGATTCAAACTATCCATTTAGTTTTTTTAGTCAAGGATTAGGCTTAAAGCTACACTATGCAGAAATCACACCGCCGTCATTTCCTGGTTGCTAAAATTCTAATAGTTTGTCTAATTTCAGGCATGTAACAAAACAAGCACGTATAGTGTAGAGAAGTATTATACCGTATAATCCTCTGTGAAGTACTGTATATTTTCATTAACCAAAAATATTGTATTTTCAGCTGTTTGAAGCTGGTGTACAAAACTGAAAGTAAAAGACGCAAAAATGAAACTTAAGAACGTGAAGCATAGAAATAGTGCAATAGAACAGATCTACCGCTTCTTAGACTTGCTTTCAATGAGAATGACAGATCTATATCTCACATTTCTATGTGAGTATGGTCAGGTCGCCCAAAAACGTACATATTGCAGCTTTAATCTTGGTTCAGGAAACCTAAATGTTCCAATATACAAACGTGCATACAGCTTATAGTGGGGCAATATATTGGCTGTAAATTCATAGTATGATACTATGTATTAGAGGTCTTCACAGGTCCAAAAGGTTGGACCCTTTCTGAAATGGACCTGGGGCTTTCCCATCCGGGCCTGATATGCATAAATTATTTTTTATAATATAGAGACCCGTTCCAAATGAACCAGAAGACAACTTGACCTGTTCCGTATAGACCTGGTCAGATCCAGACCCGGTACGATCTGATCAGAGTGAGAGAAGCAGCAGAAAAGTCATTTAAACTACTTTATTAACCGGAGCTGAGAGGAGAGAGAAAGGTGCAACCCTAGTAAGCGTGGGAGGGGCCTTACTGTGAGCGAGTGACAAGGTGAGTAGGGAGGATGTAGGGAGAAACGAGAGATAGCAACCAACCAAGCCGACTCGCGCTATAGAAGACTAATACCTGCCATAGCTAGGTTATTTATCATCCAATATGATTACGTAGCACCTGTCTTGATTACGTAGCACCTGTCTAGCTAACGTTAACTAGCTAGGCTAAATGAGGCTGCAGTGCATGCACTTTCTCATCCTACAATTACACATAACAACAACTCCATTCAGAATATTAAGTAGCAGCCTACCTGTTGTAGCTTACCCTTCTCCTTTAACTTTTTAATTCAGATCCGACCTAGACCCGTGACGTTATTTAGAATGCTGGATCCGGACCCACACGGGTCCCGGACCGGATCTCGGGTATTCGGGTACCAGTGGTGGTCTGTGTCGTCTATGATACTTACATTTTCCCTATACCCATCATGAGGTTGCTACAACCCAGCCTATGAATTAAAGTTTACAACGTAGGTGCACACAGATCGAGAGAACATTTTGAGATGACAGACAGTGACACATGGACAGACAGTGACACAGTCAATACCACCTTGCACACGCTTGCCTGAATCTAGCTGATCTAGGGTGTAATCATTAGTCCAACAGTTGCAAACGAGAGATTCTATTGGACAAATTCAGGTATGTTTATCCCAGTTACGTTCCGTTTGCTTCCATTTAAGAAACGTTTTTTAACAGAATCTGCGGAATGAATACACCCCTTATCATGTGTTAACACAGTTCACTTTCATAGCAGCCACGTTGTAGTCCTTCTCACATCTATGCGCTCTCCGTCTCTCACCTTTTCCCTTTGCTTGTGGACTTCAATGCACAACACATCAGCTGTATGTGACCAGACAAAAAAAACTTTCCAAGCCAAACCATATCATAACCGCTACACACAGCCTACATCATTGTCACCATATTAGCTAAAGTAACGTCATATTCAACATAGCTAATATAACTAACGCGTCTCTCTATCTCTCTTGTGCTTCTCCTTTATTTTGGAATAAATTATTTTGTTCAAAACTGTTCAACTATTGTCTTTCTCTCTCTGAGTCAACTACTCACCACATTTTATGCACTGCAGTGTTAGCTAGCTGTAGCTTATGCTTTCAGCACTAGATTCATTCTCTGATCCTTTGATTGGGTGGACAACATCTCAGTTCATGCTGCAAGAGCTCCGATAGGTTGGAGGATGTCCTCCGGAAGTTGTCATTATTACTATGGAAGTCTATGGAAGGGGGTGAGAACATGAGCCACCATGGTTTTGTATTGAAGTCAGTGTACCCAGAGG